>NC_056727.1:83147199-83232199 GCF_019279795.1 Protopterus annectens | reverse complement strand
GCAAATAGTTACTGAACAACATCTATCCAAATGGATTTTTAATTGTAATTTTTTTCCAGTATGTACAATATGTGTAAAATTGTACAAGGATACTCTAAAACATGAGCTAGCAGAACGCTATCCACATCCATATCCTTCTATAATGTTTTTATGGACATTTACACAGCTCCTACTTGGTTGTTGTAATATTGCCAAACATTCAAAATATGGATGTGCTCTCAAGGTCTAGAATTTTCTTTAGGGATACAGATATTAATGAAGTGTCCCAAAGGGCAACCACTGAGGAGAATGGAGGAAGGGACTCTGCCCTGTCTGGTCTTGTAACTGGAGTTCTATGAAGTCATATACAAAAGCTATGAGTACTCAATATAACACTAGGCCAGTGGACAGAGCTCTTGTTATATGAAACATCCTGATGCATTTCCTTTATCATTTGTCTCCTCATTTATTTGGATTGTTCTACTAAAAAAGTGCACTACAGAAATTGTGGGCGTGGCTTAACAGTCTGGGAAAGCTTTGTGGGCTAAGCATTACAAATTATTGCAATGTTAGTCCTAAGTGTTTCTAAAGCCAGAGTTCTAATCTTGATCAAGCATTATGAGTGCCTATAAGTTTTGAAGGAATGTATATTATGCATGCACTCAATCGCACATGTTTATATATATGTATGTATAAATGTATGCATGTTGTCTCACACAGACACACGTGTGAGAGAGTGTGTGTGTTTGTGTGTGTGTATATATATATAGATATAGATATAGATATAGATATAGATATAGATATAGATATAGATATGTATATATGGATCGCTATCAGATCGCCGAAGTTTCAAAACTTCGAAGACCATATGGCTGAAATCATATTGCCAAAGTTTTGAAACTCTGAAACAAAAATAAACCACAAGAAAATAAAACAAAACATGTTACCTATATGTTTTTGCAGGGGGGCAAGCCCTCTTGCACCCCCGACACCCTTGCTACTTAAATATACCAACTCTGAGATCGCACTACAGTGAGGAAACTGGCAAATCCCGGGTTCCGCGCTATATGGCGATTCCAATACTAAGTGCTCGGAGTTTCAAAACTTTGGAGATATGGTCTCGGCCATATGGTCTTCAGAGTTTTGAAACTTTGGTGATCTGATAGGGAAATATATATATATATATATATATATATATATATATATATATATATATATATATATACACATATATAAAAACATTGTATGTATATATACAATATGTGTGTGTGTGTGTGTGTATATATATATATATATATATATATATATATATATATATATATATATATATATATATATATATATATATATATATGTGTGTGTGTGTGTTCTTCTTGTGACTGAAGGGTTTTGTTAGAAGCATTATACAATGGTCTAATAAGAGCCTTCTAGAACTTTCACAGTAGTCTTACAAAATGAAGTAGTTTAATCTTCTCAAACACTCAGGGGCAGTTAGAACAACATACCTGCAAAGCTTTTGTATAATGCTTTCCATCATGACTCTTACATATTTTGTTGGATGTGGGCTGCATTATACCTGGCAAGAAAAAGAAAAAAAAAACTAACTTTCTCAGACCTGAGATAATGGGTGAACAGTGAAATTATCAAGGAGCAAAGCTACATTTCTCTCAATGCAGACTTCACTCCCTGCAGTGCACTTAATTTTCAAAAAATATAACAGGTCATTCAAGCAGTTTGGTTAGACTTGTAAACAACTGGCTGATGGCACACCTACAGACACATTATGGCAGTCTAAACTTAACAATCACAAGTGGAGTTATTTTTCAGTCATCATAATTGCAATGAAAAAAGTTACTACTTTTCATAGCCCTGGAAGAGTTGTATAGCATACTCCAAACGCAGTCGTTGTCAGCAGTCGAATCAGCATGGAATCTTTCACCATGGGATTTCTTGATTTAGCTCTGGTGTCTCATTTCCAGGACATAAGTGGGACTAAATTCAGGATGACTATTTGCTGCAGCAAATTGCACAGCCTTCTGAACAAAGAATGGTCAATTTATTGGGGCTTTCTAAGACTGGTGGTACAGACACCCCCACATCACTGATTTTGCTATCTCCTTTTCAGTTTCTTTTAGGGTTGTCAGTAGAATGCCATGCATTGAAAACAATCTCACTTTTTGAGATCTGGGACCTAAAAACCTGCATAACCAAACTGTGACAACATAATCCAGCTAGGTCTTGTATCGAGCTCAGGCTCTCAAGCTTTGTGCAGGAGTCATGAATGAAAGATACTTAGACACACTTTTAGAAGATTTTCTCTAGTCCTACTTCTACAACACTAGTCTACATAAGTAACTTAGCTGGTTCTTTAACTTTTTTATACAACATTATTTATTTATGTTTGCTAGAAAGGTTATATTTCATGACGTTTTATGATATTTCCTTTGTAAGTTGACATTTTGACCTGACAAATAATGCTTTTGAGTGAAACCACTATACAGACACAGCCAAAATAGTTTTAAAGAATGGCCAGGCTACTCTAACTGATGATTAGTTTCTCACAATCAAATTGTTTCTTTTCATTTAGTAAAAACATTACAACCGGTAAGTTACAGTTGGTGCCTCTACAGCAGCCTTCACAATGAAATAAGAAAATGAAAGCAAATCATTCACATATATGGTCAAGTCAAAGAAAAAGCCTTAGCAAACAACACTCAGGAATTAAAAATAACCAATAAAACAAAGAAAAACAAGACGTGATCCAGTTAAATAATAAATAACCTGCTGAGTAACTCTAATGTGAGCTCATAACGATACAGTGGAAGGGATGCATAAAAAAATCACTGCACACTTTAACAACGCTAACTAGCATGTAGCATGTATAACAATGTGACTCACAGTTATGAAGATATGTATTAGGATTAGCATAGCACTGACATACTAAGGAAAGGAATGCATTTAAAAACAGCAGCTACATAATAAGAAAAGCAGTGCTAGGCAGGTCCAGTGAATGAGTAATACTACATAAGAGCTTGTGACTGGTGTTTCTAATATCACTGTCAGCGCAGACTAGTGTGATAGAGTTCATGTGTGTTCAGATATGTAATGAAATTAATTATTGCATAGCCACTACATATGGTCATCCGTAAAGCCCAGCAATGCTTAGCACAGCAAAGTACCAACCCTGTTCATCATAGAGTTGGGGAGAAAAGATCAAAACTGGAAAGTAGGAAAGGAGAGAATAGCAAGCAGAAGAAAACATATAAAGGTATCATAGTCTATGACAGGTAAGGGAGGGGAGGAAAGACACTTTTTTGTAGTGAAGAAAGAGTCTCATTTGCAAAATATAACAAAGAGGAGTAGGTGGGAAGGTAGCAAGAAATAGTTGTGAAAGGGGCAGAGAGAGAAGGGAGGGTAGCAGGGTCATACAAGGAAACATAAAACAGAGACACAGACAGGGGTGATATACACAAAAATGTGGTGATGACAATGGATGGATACAGACAGAAGAGGATGGACAGCTGATGATAAGGAGGGTTGGACAATGAGCAAGGTAAGTGGAATGACACTTTAGGGAGGGGAACACCTGTATGAGGATAGGGCAGGGTGGGTACATGCATGGATGCCAAATTATTCCGAGGGCAACTCTCAACCTTCAGCCACCTCTATGGTTAATGTCATGGGCAAGCAATGCCGCTGCTGACACAGTAGTCACAGCCTACCAGTCCTGTCACTCAAGAAGCCATACCAGAAGCCACTCCATGGTGCTAAGGCAATTATCCAGTTGCTGGCACACCTGGATAGACATCAGCTTTTGCAACTGATGGCAGAAGATGATGGGCGACCCCTCTGGCCACTGTCAGAAGAAAACTCTGAGCCCTCCTCTTTTTGAAGTATCCCTAGAAGCTACCAGCAATCCCTCATTGTCCCTTTCAGGAAGGTGACCTCCATCCCTCTATCAAGAGGCAGAATGGTGAGTACAGGTGACCAAGCACTGGAGGTATCATCTGGGGAAGTCTGAGGCAACCACCACTATGCCACCATCTGTATCACTACTAGACCTGCAGAAGGATGAGAAAAAGCGAGTACATGAAGGCACACATGATGTATATACATGCGCAGTTACAAAGTCGTGTCACACGCTTGACATAGACCAAACAGACTATTTCTGAGATGGCTTCAGTGTCTGATATGGCCACAAAGCCCAACATCCTTGGTTGTTGACAGTATCAAGTTCTTGGGCATTGGCACATCTTGAGCTCATCCCTTTAATATCTCTTGTGTGCACACAGAGCCCCACACCTCATTGTGGCCATTATTTGAGGCATGGATGGAGATACTGTGTAGTTTCTTAACATGGGACACCCAGACAGTATGTACACAAACAAGCTCATAGTTCTACAACTTCCCTGCCAGGGACCACAGCAAGCCTTGAGACAGGAGGCCATTATATTGTCAGTGCCAATGGCTATGACATGGCAGCTCATCCCCACCACTGGAGGGCATGATTTTCGATAAACCACAACCTACTTCCAGATTAAGTGGCTACCAAATTCTTCCATGAGTATGGTTACATCTAATGCACAATACGGCCAGTCCATGCACTGTCTTTCATAGCCTGGTGAGATAATGCATGCATCATTTTGTGCTTTGTTGTCTGTGTGTTAGTCTGTCGGTGTGGAGCAGACACTGTGTCATTGTCAGTGCTACAATGCATTGCAGCTACCTCTGTCTCAGGACCAGTACCACTGCTGCTTCTTCATCTGCAGATGCTGCATCCTGCTCTTCTGCTGATGATTCTACTTCTAGAGTGGGTCCTGTCGATATGTTTCCCTGGTGAATTAACTGTTTCCACAGTCATAGTACATCAGATGGCACACATCAAGATGATTTTGCTGCAGGTTTTTATTGCATGTTGCAGCTCCCTATCTGCTGTGTGTCAAGACAGTAAAAGCATCATTTCTACTGTCCAAGCATATGCTCCACAACATTTCATATTTCTTCATGGTTTGTGTTTTATGCCATCTCTGCATTAGCCTGGGGATTGCAGAGAGGGGTCATTCACAGCTTCACAAAATACTTATTATCACTTGCAACACACAACAGTCACACTACTACACATAGTTTACTCTCTGCTTCCATAGTAATTGTGCATAATGCCCCGTGTAACCTGCATTTATATCACCTACCAACTTGATAACCTGCATCACCTACCAACTCGATAACCTGTGGAAACTCAGCCTGCATAACTGATTGGTATAGATCAGGCATGTTACATGTTTGTGAATCATGGGAGGTGCCTGTGTGGTACATGGGCATATAATATTTAATTTCCTGGACAGTGCACACTATCTGGCAGTTTAGGGAATGGAATCCCACCCTGTTGATGCAGTTTATTCCCTGTATAGATGGCAATGTATGTGCGATCAACAGCTCTTAGGACCTCAGGGCTGTGCTGTAAAATGCCTGAATAGGAGTGTTTTTTCATCTCTGCAGTCCTAGGGAAGCAGATATGCTTCTCCACATTTTGGAGTATTAGGCTGAATAACAGTTATAGGATATAAGATGCTAATGTCTGAGGTAAGCCTAATGTTCTCCCATAGGTTACTTGAAGATTCCCATAGGTATACACTAGCAATCCACACATTCCCCTTAATTCCACTGCTGGATGATACAGTTCATCTGGGTTTCATATTGTCTCCCTGTTCATATGGCAGCAGTCCACTATCTGCTGGCCTGTGAGACAATAGTAGGTACGGTGTATACTATACATTCTGTAGTGGCATGCATGACGATGGCACACACCACATCAAGGACGTTGACGCAGACAGTGGCTTCCATCACACGCTGTTCTATAGTAGCTGCTGCTGCTTCTGCTTTCTCTATTTGTCTGTACACCAAAACCCCCCACTGTTCAGAATATGTTTGCACTGTGGCACTGTGCACCTGTTATATGCTTTGAATCACTCTCTCAAATTTGGTGTCATTTACATGATCCAATTGCCTTATTTCCATATCATTATGTAGTCATTTGAATGTACTGCATGCTGCAGTATTTTTCCCCTTGCCTGGCCCCACTATCTGAGTCTCTGAATTGCTCACACTTTGCATGTTGCTGTTACCCATAGTAATTTGCACTGCACATTGTGACAGTAATTTCCTATGAATTAGAGTCAGTGTATTATACTTTAAAGTCGTCAGGACAGTTTTCTTCCTTAACTGTTTTTTAGCATCCTGAGAAAATCTGATATTGTTCTATACCTTTTCAAATTTTATAAACTTTAGTAAAGATGCTTCTTGGGAAACATATGCATTATCGCAGTCCAGAACAGTGACTCTAGGAATATCAAAACAGGAAGACCACAATGTTTCCTGTTGTCAACCTTTTGTTAGATTGGGGCTGTCTAGATCAGGCAATGACTGCACTGTGCATTTGAAGAAGAGGAAGGTGAGCTGCACTTTTGTTTTTTACTTTCTAGCTTTACTCTTAATTTGTGTGAACTCTGAGTGTGTATTTTGACATCAGGGTGTAGAGGCTTGTCCCACATTGGGGTTGCAATGGGGCTTTTCTCTTGCAAGAAAATTTTGTTTTTCTGTATTTTGTGACCTTGGAAGTTTGCTGTCTTGAGGCCTTGACCACCGGAAGCTTTAGACTTCTTAGTTTAATCATTTGTCAGCTAAATCGCACATTATTAGTCATAGACATCCATGCATCTTTCTTCAGACACAAAAATAATGATAAACTGTAGTCACACCACAAAGCTAATGGATGTTTGCAAGACCCATTTTCTACTTGGCACTTTGGCATGAAACCTTCTCGGGAGTAACATTTTTTCCATTTAAATAAACAGCATTTAAGTAGCATCAGAACAGCTCATGTAAACCTTTAGAGGATTAAGTTATTCATAGTTTCATATTTCCATGAAAAAGGCAAATAGAGTGTACAAATTATTTTTATTAATCTCATACAAAAGATTTAAATATTTCTGCAAGCTGCATTCTTCTGAACTCATAAATATCTTGTTAATTAGTCAACAAGTATAACACTAAGTGTTGTGACAAGATTAATTATATATAACGTGGGAAATGCAACACAATAACATTCATATAGACATTCTCATCATATAATTAAGCAAGCTCCTATTATTATTATTATTTAAATATATCAATGACTGCTATAACTTGCCTAATTTTAATACCCTTAGAGACATACACACTGATTCATTAAAAATCATGTAGGCTTCACGCTAAGCCTACATGATTTAAGTATGTTAGCGCAATGAGCAACAGTGCTATCAAATTGCACATACACATTTGCAAGCACTTTTTCATGGCCAGCAAAAGTGTTCACAGCCATGGAAAGGTGCTTGCAAACACCAGCACAGAATGCAGACAAAATGGCTTGCATATAGGCAAACCTAAAATATGATCCAGCGCTGTAGCTCAGAAATACTAAAAAGAGTAAAAGACGAAAAAATGCACAAACCACCAAGAAAATCGTCGCACAAGCAGTATGCAGGCAATAAGAGCCAGTGAGCCCTGAAATAATCCAATGTGTGCTTTAAATCAAGCCAACACGTCCAGTTCAGTACAATTCAGTACACAGATGCTTTCTTTAGTCAGACAAACAAAAAGGTATAAGCGCTTTCATTCCAAAAATTAAAGCAGGAACTCCATCAGATACAAGGAAATTAAGGAAGTAAACTGTTTTAAATAGGAAATCTTACATGACATCACTTCCTGGATTAGTGAAACCACTCCCAAGTCTGAAACAGTCTTCTGAAACAGAAGTCTGAAACACTACACATAAATGTGTCAGTGTAAAACAGTATAAATATCAAATATAAAAATACATATAAAAACTGATTGTGCAAATGTCAACACCCTAAACTGTATATTACAAACACAAGAATAAATATGTAAATATGTATATAAATATATATATATATATATATATATATATATATATATAAATGCTTTTAAGATGCTTTTAGAAAAATATATATCTATATAAAAACATATAAATAAAATATGCATACAGTTAAAAATCCATTAAAAACAAATGAATACATTTCATGTACATATACATACAACAGGTATGAAGGCCATTAAAAAAAACATATTTGTACCATATCCACAGTTAAAGGGAATGTTTCACCTATCAAGAGCCCTCAATTTAAGCAGACTGCTTATGGAAAGGCTGTCATTTAAGCCTAGTCAGTGGGTGGCTTCAAGTCGTAATTGCCATAGCAACTCAGCTTTTTTGAGTAAATATGGCTAGGCTGCCCCCCTATTATGTCTTTTTTGGACTTCAAGTACTACAAATTTTGAACTGGTGATTGTTGTGCTCACTAATGTGTCTAGCAAGTGCATTCACTTCACTAGCATTCCTTCTATTCCTTATTTTAAGCTTACGTTCCGTCTTCCCCACATAAAAAAATGGGCAAAAGGAACATAAAGCACAATAGACCATTCTTTCAGTTAAACAACTAGACCTCTCACATATTTTTATTTTCGTTCTATTAATTTCACATTCACTGACTTCCAAAATGAAAGGGCAAAATTTACATGCTCCACACTTAATCATCTGACCCTTCCTATAGATTCCATCATTATTAAGTTTGAAAATGTTCTTCAAATTAGAGCCCTTCTTGAAAACACACACAGGTTTTTCTCCTAAGATTTTAAAAAATTCCCTGTCACTACTCAACAAATTCCAGTTCTTACACAGAATATCTTTAATAGTGTATGCGTCATTTGAGAAGAGAGTTGAAAAACTGGTGTGGTAATTAGTTACTTCAGACCCAGAGGAATGGTGCCCCCTATATATTTCCTGGTTATGGACAATTGTTTAATCATTCGCAACAGTGTCCGTGACTGTTTCAGTTATGTTCAACCCAGTCAAATTGGGATGGTCAGTATTAGGGGTGCCCAAAATTGGTGCAAAAGACCCACATTGTCTTTTCTCACCTCCTTCATGATGTTGTCAATTAAATTTGGGGGGGGGGCCTCTTCTCAAAAACATTTCCTTAAAGTTAAGGCATTCTCTGGTAAAAACCTATCCAAGCTGTCACCATGCGTGTTGCATGCACAAATTGCCCCTTAATAACTGCACGTTTCTGACTGAATGGGTGGCAGCTGTTGAAATGCAGAAAACTATTGGAATAGGTTTCTTTTCCGAAAATTTCAGCCACAAATCTCTGTGGCTCCAGATCTTTCTTTAACAGACCATCAAGATAGGAAATTTCACATGTATTAACACTATATGTGAACCTCAAAAAAGAGGTTGAGTTGTTAATATAGTCAGTGAATTCAACAATTTGGTCTCTAGGGCCTTCCCATAAAATAAACATGTCATCCAAATACCTCATGTAAGCATTATAGAATTGGAAATATGTTGATTGTTTTAAAGTACGTTTTTCTCATTCCAAAATGATGATATTGGTGTACAGCCCCCCACATGCTGAACCCATAGTAACCCTTGTGTTTGTAAATAATACTGATTGTCGAACAAGATAAAGTTGCTTCTCAGCACCATATCCCAAATCTGTTCGTACATATTGATTTTGTCCTGAGGTATTCCCTTAGAAAACAAATAAACACAAAGCCATTCCTCCCTGATGGAATGTGGGATGACAGAATATAAATCTACTGCATCAATTGTAATAAATAAAAAGTTGGACCTAAAACAAGTGTTATTGCTTTTCCTTAAGAAGTCCCAGGAATCAATACATAGGTGGGGTTCATCCAAAAGTAACTTCAGTTCAGTATCCAGAAATTTAGCTAAGGGGTGCGTGATTGATCCCCGGGCACAATGGGATGCATGGGTAGTTGTTGAATGTTTTTATGGAGTTTCAGCAAACCAAAAATTGTGGGTGTAATTGGAAATTCCATTGTCAGATAGTATAGTTCATGGACTGAAATGAGATCATCAATAAATAAGTCCTGGATGTACCCCCCTTATTCTATTATATGTGCCATTTAACTCATTTAAGGAACTTTCACAGTAAGTATCTGTCTCCAAGATAGATTTCATGTTGTCGATATAGTCATCAGTTCTCATATTAATAACCCCACCCCCTTTATCTGGTTTCATCTTTCTGATGCCATATAGTTGTTTTAAACAATTAAGCACATCTCGCTCTTCTTTAGTTAAATTACTACTGAAACTATTGTTTCTAAACCTGTTACCCACATTTCTAATATTGAGTTCACAAACCCTCTCAAAGGATGTTAAAATAGGATGGGTGGGGGGATTGTAAGAACTGGATACCATGAGTGGTTGACGTACCTGTTCTACCCTTTGAAACAAAACCTGTAAATTCAATTTTCTCACAAAGTTTTAAATCAACCAGTGTATTCACAGTGTTTAAGTATTGACTAGGAACAAACATAAAACCTTTTGCCAAGAGGTCACAAGTAGTTACATTCAAAAAAATGCCAGTATAATTGTAAACTTAAAAGTCTGCAGTACTGTTGAGGTCAATATGTAAAGTTGGGAAACTTTCCCCTCGAACAATGTCAGGTATAGACTGTGATGAAATATCAGTCTCTATTGTCTCCTCCCCCTCCATGGACAATAGTTGTTTCTCCTGTTCACTCGGCTATTGCCTCTCTGTGCAGGGGCTTGAAAACGATTGTTCTGAAAGTTCGTACCCCCCACTGATTCATGAGGTGTTCTGACTGTCTCAGTTGGGGAAAGTTTTCTTCCCCTAAAAAATTTTCATCCATTGAATCAATTTCAATGTCCATGTTACCAAACTCAACACGAACCAAACTGAACTCCAAAAAGCAAATTTCAGGTGTCTATCCACTGACCACAAGAAACAAGTTAGTTTTTTAGCACTTTCATTTACTCATTTAATATGTGAACTTCATCAGAAAAACCAACATTCTTGCCCATACTCCCTTTTAAACTAAAATTACAGGAAATTACATAAAACAATTAAAAAATAATAATAGTAAACAATTAAGTAATTAATTTCAACTTGTAAAAATGTCAAAGTCACAAAAATACAAAAGTACAATCACTTTGCATATAAATTAAATACATAAAATATAATGGACATTTATCTATATATATACTAATGCTACCTATTTAATAAAAAAACACTTCAAATTTATGGACTCGTTTAATCCTGGTAAATTGTCAGCCCCTAAGTTTAATTGCCAAAGTGTTTCCTTACATTCTAAAATATTGTTTAAATCCCCTCCAAACGTCACTTCATCTACCTTTTCCACCACAGAAAATTCAAACGTCTTAAAATCTGAACATAATGTAGCGTGTTTAGCCAAACAATTCATCTTGTCTTTATTTTTAATGGCCAGGTTATGCTCGTATATACTACGTTTTAAAGCCCTTTTTGTCTTTCCTATATAATAATGATTACATGACACACAGCAAGCGATCTAAACTACAAATTCAGTACTGCAGTTGAAACACTCTGTGGCCCATATAGTGTAATTCAAATGCTTTAAAGTCACAAAAGAACTATTGCTGATGTATCTACTATAAACAATGTAGATTAATTGTTTACTATTATTATTATTTTTTAATTGTTTGATGTCATTTCTTGTAATTTTAGTTTAAAAGGGAGGATGGGCAAGAATGTTGTTTTTTCTGATGAAGTTCACGTATTAAATGAGTGAATGAAAGTGCTAAAAAACTAACTTGTTTCTTGTGGTCAGTGGATAGACACCTGAAATTTGCTTTTTCAATGTCCATGTTAGTTGCAACTTCATTGATTTTATGTGGGGGTTTCTTTAGATGCTATTATTGTGAGGGGGGTAAGCCACATGGTTGGCATAGTCCCTCTCATCCATGATTAGCTTTTTAATGTTTCTGTTTTTGATAAGTTATTTGTTCATCAATAGAACTGAAAATCCTGTTGTAGTCAAATCTGTTAGTGCTGAACCCAGGGTCATTAGTAATAAGTTCATCCAAAGTCTTTACTTCCTGACTCAGTTCAACAATACTCATTTCATTATGTTTTACCACCATTTCCATGTATTCTAGACCCCATTTATTAAAAAAGGCCAAAAGTTTATTGTGGAAACCAGAATTACCAACTAGTCCAGTTGGGAAACGCCAGAGATGCAGGCCTTTGGGAACTATTTTTAACTTAATGCACTCACTAAAGTATGCATTGTCCATCTGTAATTTTTTAATTTTCAGTAAAATACAATCTAAATCAGAAAGCCGGTCATTGAGAGACTCTGTCACTGTACTCTGGTTCTGATTAAAACATGAATTACTTTTAAGCCATTCAGACAGATTATGTTTGTTGTTAACACTTACATTATTAGAGATAGTGCTTGTTGCAGTTCCGTTTGCATTCACAATGGCCCCTGTGGTGTTTAATGAAGGTTCAGAACTCACATGTGCTGCCAAAATGCTGTTGTTGTTAATATTCAGGTTTCCAATGCCCTCAGTAGACGCACATTGTGTAGATGTACTTGGAAAAGGGTGAAATGACATCTGCGAAAGTAAAAATTGTTCCAGGCGTTCCATCCGTTGATTGAGCTGTTGGATGAGAACAGTAAGCTCACCCAAACTGCTTCGAATTTGCGTAGATTCATTTTCATGATTGGAATTCAGTCCAGGGTTTTGTTGTTCCACCTCCATCTGCTATGAGAATCCAAAATACTAGTAAAAGATGAAAAAATGCACAAACCACCAAGGAAATCGTCACACAAGCAGTATGCAGGCAATAAAAGCCAGTGAGCCCTGAAATAATCTAATGTGTGCTTTAAATCAAGCCAACACATCCAGTTCAGTACAAGGATGCTTTCTTTATTCAGACAAACAAGAAGTTATAAGCGCTTTTGTTCCAAAAATTAAAGCAGGAATTTCATCAGATACAAAGAAATTAAGGAAGTAAACTGTTTTAAATAGGAAATCTTACATGACATTGCTTCCTGGATTGGTGAAAACCACTCCCAAGTCTGAAACAGTCTTCTGAAACAGAAGTTTGAAGCACTACACATGAATGTATCAGCACAAAACAGTATAAATATCAAAACATAAAAATATAAAAATACATATAAAAACTGATTGTGCAAATGTCAACACCCTAAACTATATATTATAAACACAAGAATATGTAAATATGTGTATATATATATATATATATATATATATATATATATATATATATATATATATATATATAAATGGTTTTAAGATGTTTTTAAAAATATATATAAGTATATAAAAACATATAAATAAAATATGCATACAGTTAAAAATCCATTAGGAACAAATGAATAAATTTCATGTACATATACATACAACAGGTATGAAGGCCATTTAAAAAAATGTGTACCATATCCATATCTAAAGGGAATGTTTCACCTATCAAGAACCCTCAATTTAAGCAGACTGCTTATGGAAAGGCTCTCATTTAAGCCTGGACAGTGGGTGGCATCAAACTGTAGTTGCCATAGCAACTCAGCTTTTTTAAGTAAATGTGGCCAGGCTGCCCCCCATTATGTCTTTTTTGGATTTCAAGTACTACAAATTTGAACTGGTGATTGTTGTACTCACTAATATGTCTAGCACATGCATTCATTTCACTAGCATTCCTTATATTCCTAAGCTGTTTGCTGATCCTATTTTTAAGCTTACATTCCATCTTCCCGACATAAAAACATGGGCAAAAGGAACATAAAGCACAATAGACCATTCTTTCAGCTAAACAACTACACCTCTCAGGTATTTTTATTTTTGTTCTATTCATTTCACATTCACTGACTTCCAAAATGAAAGGGCAAAATATACATGCCCCACACTTAATCATCTAACCCTTCCTATAGATTCCATCATTATTATGTTCGAAAATGTTCTTCATGTTAGGGCCCTTCTTGAAAACACACAGGCTTTTCTCCTAAGATTTAAAAAATTTCTCTGTCACTACTCAACAAATTCCAGTTCTTACACAGAATATCTTTAATGGTGTATACGTCATTTGAGAAGACAGTTGATAAACTTGTGTGGTAATTAGTTACTTCAGACCCAGAGGAATGGTGCCCCCTATATATTTCCTGGTTATGGACAATTGTTTAATCATTCGCAACAGTGTCCGTGACTGTTTCAGTTATGTTCAACCCAGTCAAATTGGGATGGTCAGTATTAGGGGTGCCCAAAATTGGTGCAAAATACCCACCCTTTTGCCAAGAGGTCACAAGTAGTTACATTCAAGGAAATGTCAGTATAATTGTAAACTTTAAAGTCTGCAGTACTGTTGAGGTCAATATGTAAAGTTGGGGAACTTTCCTCTCGAACAATATCAGGTATAGACTGTGATGAAATATCAGTCTCTATTGTCTCCTCCCCCTCCATGGACGATAGTTGTTTCCCCTGTTTACTCGGCCATTTCCTCTTTGTGCAGGAGCTTGAAAATGATTGTTCTGAAAGTTTGTACACTCCCCCACTGATTCATAAAGCGTTTTGACTGTTTCAATTGGGGAAAGTTTTCTTCCCATAAAAAATGTTCATCCATTGAATCAACTTCAATGTCCATGTTAGTTGCAACTTCATTGGGTTTATGTGGGGATTTCTTTACATGCCATTCTTGTGAGGGGATGGGGGTGGATAAGCCACATGGTTGGCATAGTCCCTCTCATCCCTGATGAGCTTTTTAATGTTTCTGTTTTTGATAACAGTCATTTGTTCATCAATAGAACTGAAAATCCTGTTGTAGTCAAACCTGTTAGTGCTGAACCCAGGGTCATTAGTAATAAGTTCATCCAAAGTCTTTACTTCCTGATTCAGTTCAACAATACTCATTTCATTATATTTTACCACCATTTCCATGTATTCTAGACCCCATTTATCAAAAAAGGCCAAAAGTTCATTGTGGAAACCAGAATTACCAACTAGTCCAGTTGGGAGACGCCAGACAAGCAGGCCTTTGGGAACTATTTTTAACTTAATGCACTCACTAAAGAATGCATTGTCCAGCTGTAATTGTTTAATTTTCAGTTAATTAATTGTCCAAGTATGCACAAGAAGCATACCAATAAGTAATCCTACTTACTTGAGAGACTTGCCCAGGATTCAATAAACTCTGTGTAGACTTAGTGTGAAGCCTACATGGAGTTTATGTGTTTGCATAATGAGCAGCAGTGCTAATTGCATATGCATGCTGCACATTGTACGGACATGGAAACAAGCAAGTTTTCATGGCCAGCAACAGTGTTGTTGGCCAAGAAACCATGTAAAGCAGCACAAACACATCCAGACATGCAGACATGTTTACCTATGGGCAAACGTGCTCTGCAGGATTGTGCAGACAGGCACAATGGCTACTGGGGTTTAATTTAAGTCAATGAATGCATTACTAACACATAACAGGTGAGCTTACTCAGTGCAAATTACAGCAGAAACATCTTTTTGCCATACTGAAATAAAGGTTCAGTGATGATCATCAGGGGTACATAGACTGCTTTATAAAGACCGTAGTCTATGGAAGTTTGTGAATTAAAAAGGGCCACAGACAGGAATGGCAGGAATGAAGAATGGGTAAGAGGAAGCACAGGTGAAACATGGTAATGTGCACCTGATAAGGGCATGTCAATGTATGTGCACCTCAAAGACAAGACAGTTGTAGCATGAACATTAGTCACATATGTACATAGTACAGTATGTACTGTTGATTACACCGCCTGTATGGGTATTTTCATATTGTCACAAAGTTAATTGCATATTATGTGACTCTCAGACAAGTTCAGTGTAGTGTAGATGGCTGGTTGTGATATAACCAACCCAACATGATCACTGGAGAGGGCATTTAGCAAAGACAGTATATACCATAGGGCATATGTTCATATTATGAAAATATGACAAAAGAGTTGCTTGAATGTGAATGTAATGTCAGCAGAGGTCTCAACAAATTGGGACACATAGTAACAGGATCATGGACAACAGTAGAGAAAAGCATGCACAATCATGAACAATATCAGGATAATACCACCATTAATCTGTGTCATTGATATAAAATATGTGATTGTGAGTTCATAGGATCATAGGATCATAGGTAGTTACTAGGCTATTGGCCCTGAGGCCCTTATAAGCCTAGCCAAGAGTTTAGCCCATGTTTAGACAAGTCAGCACCCAAAGCTCCTGTCCAGCAGGGACACAGATGGAATCCCAGGGGTGTATTTTCTGTTTCCCATCTAGTTATCCAGGTTATGCCTGAAAATGGATAATGAGGTACTCTGCTTGACATGGAGAGGGAGTCTATTCCACAGATGGGGGAGTCTCTGGGACACAAATCTGTCCTGCCAACAAGTCCAATTGATGTCACAGACCAGGTTGAGGTCGCGCATGCAGGTTCCTCGAGTGGAGCTTGACTTGCGGATATGCAGCAGTTCCATCAAGGCAGGGTCTGAGATTGCTTTGTAGGCCAGACGAAGGTCACCTCTGAGGAGTCTGTATGAAACTGAGTAGAAGGACAGGGCTTTTAGCCTATTGTGTGGGGTAGATGTTTGAGGCCCTGGATTCTTCTGTTGAGGAACCTCTGTAGTCCTCCAGCTGCTGCATGTGTTTTGTGAGGTACATGCCAAAGGGGGCGTTGTACTCAATAGTTGCCCTTATAAGGGAAGAATACAGGGATGTTATGACCTCCTTTTCCCTGGATGAGATACCCTTACTTATGAGGTGGGCCATGTATAAAGCTTTCTGTACAATGGAAGCAACATGGTGGTCAAAATTCAGGTTGCTATCAACCTGGGTGCCCAACTCCATCACAACCGATTGCATGCTTAGGATGTTGTTATTAATGTGATAATATGTGGGGATGTTACTCTCCCCAAAGGTGATGATGATGCATTTTTTGGCGTTCAGCTTGAGGCCATATTTCTGGCATCAGTCATTTGTTTGGGTGAGGCCTTCCTGGAGGATGCCCACATCACTTGGGGAATTGATGTCCACACCCAGCTTGCAGTCATCTGCAAACCTGGTTAGCAATAGCCCACTGATTTTGGTCTGCACCTCACAGAAGTATATCCCGAATAGCAGAGGCCCAAGACAGATCCCTGGGGTACGCCACTCATTACAGGTCTACTGCTTGAGGTGGCTTCCCCCATTTTGATTAGGTGGTTTCTATCAGTGAGCCAGTTTGCTACCCATCTGATAACAAATGGATTGATGCCTAGTTGAGAGAGTTTATTCATTATGCCCGAGTGTGGAATAGTGTTGAAGGCTTTGGCCAGGTCAAAGTAGGTGGTGTGCACTGTCTTCCTCTTGTCCATGGCTTTGGTGACTGTCTCAAAGAGGTCAACCAGATTTAACAGACATGACCTCCCCTTGACAAAGCCAAACTGTGTGGAGTCAAGTGTTTGGAGGTTACCAATGTCCTTGTTAATGAGGTCCACGATAATCCATTACATGGCCTTTCAGATCAGGCTAGTTAGGCTGATGGGTCTATAATTTCCCAGATTGGTGGATGCTCCACCTTTGTTTAAAGAGATGACAGTGGCTATCCTCCACTTTGTTCATAGGTTCCTTGGTTCATAGGTTGGTACTAGGCTATCAGCCCTACGGCCTATACAAGCCTAGCCATAACAATTCCCTGGTTATTTCTTCCCACACTATTTACTTCCCTGGTCCCCTGTCTAGCAGGGTGACTGACGTGATCCCTGGGGTGAATTTCCTTTCTCCCATCCAATCGTCAAGGTTCCCTTTGAAGAGGGCCAAAGAGGCACTCTGCTTGACATGTATGGGCAATCTATTCCAGAGTCTGGAGAGTCTCTGGGTCAGGAACCTATCCCTCCAGCATGTTTTGTTTATTGTGATGACAAGGTTTAGATCCCTGGAGCGTGTGGCTCTGAGGGATTGGGATTTCTTTAAGTGTAACATGTCCAACAGCTCTGGGTTTGACATGACCTTGTATGTTAAGCAGAGATCACCTCTGAGTAGACGATATGCAACAGAGTATAGATGGAGTTTTTTAAGGCGGTCAGCATAGGACATCTGCTTTAGGCCTGTGATTCTTTTAGTGAGGTATTTCTGCAGCCTTTCTAGTTGCAGATGTCTTGAGAGGTACATACCAAATGGGGCATTGTATTCTATAATGGGTCTAATGAGGGATGAGTACAGTGGGACAATGACCTCCCTTTTTCTGGATGAAAAGCCCTTAGTGATGAAGTGTGCCACATAGAAAGATTTTCTGACGGTTGTGGTGATGTGGTTATCGAAGGTGAGACCACTGTCCACCTGTGTCCCTAAGTCTCTTATCATACTTTCAGTGTTTAGTGTACTGCCACCTATATGGTAATTCACGGGTACATGTTTTTTCCCAAAGGGGATAAATATACATTTCTTGGCATTGAGCTTGAGCCCATGGCTCTGGCACCAAGCATCTGTTTTTGTAAGGCCCTTTTGTAGAGTATCCACATCATTTGGGGATTAAATAATGGCTCCCAGGTTGCAGTCATATGCAAACTTTGTTAGCTAGAGTCCCTTAGTGTTGGCCTGTACTTCAGAGAAGTAGATGCCAAACAAGAGTGGTCCCAGGACTGAACCCTGCGGTACTCCACTTGTCACTTGTCTGGAGCTGGATTTGGAGTCGGCTGCTTTTACAGTGTGGGTTCTGTCAGTAAGCTAGTTAGCAACCCATTGGGTGATATAAGGATTAATGCCCAGCTTAGTAAGTTTATCTATGATTCCAGAGTGGGGGATGGTATCAAAGGCCTTGGCAAGATCTAGATAGGCTGTGTGAACCACCTTACCCTTGTCCATGGCTCTGTAGACTGATTCAAAGAAGTCAATCAGGTTCAGGAGACAAGATCAGCCCTTCATGAACCCAAACTGGGTGGGGTCCAGTGTTTGAAGGTTGCCAATGTCTTTGTTTATAAGTTCAATGATAATATGCTCCATGGCCTTGCAGATAAGGCTCGTCAGACTGATGGGATGGTAGTTTCCGGGATCCAAGGTGGATCCCCCCTTGTTGAGTGGGTAACTGTAGCTCTGCGCCATTCAGTGGGCAAGAAACCTGAGGTGAGGCTATGATTAAACATGACACTTAGGTGAGGTGCCAGTTCATATTGTAGTTCATGTAGTACACAGCCCGGTATGTCATCTGGTCCCATGGATGCTGTATTCTTAGCTTTGGAGACTGCGTTTTTTACCTGTGTGGCTGTTATTACCGGAATTTGGCAATCTTTCGGTATTGAGATGGGCCATTTAGGGGGTGAGAGGGGGGTGAAGTTGGCACTGAATCGATCTGCTAGGATATTGGCAATATCCTTGGGATCAGTATATTTAATGCCATTCTGTTTAGCGCAGAGCAGATCTGAGCATTGACATTTAGATTCTTGACATAGTTATAGAATGCCTTGTGGTAGTCTTTGGAATCTTTGGCAATTTTATTTTCATAACTAGCTTTGGAGGATTTTATGAGGGATCTCAGTTTCTTACTGAGGCTGGTAAGGGAGTTTTTTGCATCCTGGGATTTTCTTATTTTCTGCAACAGTTTCTTCCTTTTGTTGTACAGTTTGTTTATGGCAGGGGGACCACCAGATTGGCTTCCTTTTTTTGGATGAGAGCATCTTGGTTCTATTTGGGATGGCACAATTCATGCATGATTGGATGTGCTTGTACAGTGCCTTAGTGTAGGATTCAGCAGTTGAACTTTCAGTTCCCATCTGCATGCGTGTCATAAAGTTTGTCACTTCTGACTTGAGTAGCATGAAGCTGGCTTTGGAAAAGTTTTTTTATGGAGGTTTCCTTACTGGGGGGTGGGGGTGGGATGTGGATGTTAAGGGTGATTAGCTTATGGTCAGACCTGACTAACGAGGGGGTGACCATAGGTGTGGAGCATCGATTTCCCATGTTGGTAATAACCAGGTCTAGGATATTGGAGCCCCTGGTGGGGCTATGGATTAGTTGATCCAGGTCGTTGGAATTTATGAATTCCAAGAACTGTTGGGCAAAGGTGTTGGTACATGAGTAGTTTTTCCAGTTAATGGCAGGGTAGTTAAAATCACCCAGTATTAGGGTGTTTGGTTCTATCTTAATATTTTCCAGTATGTTTAGAAAGGTGTAGTGAGAATCTTGGGGCATTGTGGGGGATCTGTAGCAAGCTACAATTTGGATTGCAGTCTTACCTAGTGTTAGTTGCACCTGGAGAATTTCAGGTGCATTGTGTTGGGCAACTAGCCTGGTTGTGTGAATATCCTTGGTGAATATTGACACTCCTCCACCTTTAGTGTTTCGGTCCTGGTTTGGTGGCCAAAAAGTGTGGTAAGTGTTTAGCCTGGTATTGCAGGGGTGCTCTCTGGAGCCTTAAACCAGGTCTCAGTTACTGCACAGATATTGATGCTCTCCATTTTTATGAGTGCCACGAGAGAGTGCATTTTGAGGTTTAGACTTTTAGCGTTGAGTAGCATTACCTCCAGATTTTGCATGCTTGTACCTGTTACGGTGGTGGTTTTGCCCTTTGAACTTTGCCTAAAAAAGTCACTATAGGGGTGGCAAGAGCCTTAGCCAGTAACCTGAATCCCAGGGGCGACAGGTGCAGACCATCTCTGGCAAAGCATCGTGGTCTGTCAATCATGTCGTCCCAGGCAGACAGATACTGGATCCCCTTTGAATGACACCAGAAGCTTAGCCAATTGTTGAAGTCAATCATTTTATCCATATATTGTAGTATCATTCTGGGCGAAGGCAGGATGCTACTCAGAGCTAGGGTCATACCTGCCTGGGCCATATGATCTGAGAGCTCTTTCATGTCTCTTTTCATGTAGTCCAGGGAGGTACATCTCAAGTCATTCACTCCAACATGGACAATGACAGAACCATATTTGTACTTGTGGAGTGACTTGAGTGCATGCGTTATGTGGCGAATCCTGGAACCCGACAGGCAGCTGACTGTAATTTTCTCTTTGTTCGACCTGGTGAGTGGGACATCAGTGTGCCAGACTATAGAGTCACCTATGACTAAAGTGTTAGATACGTTGTCTTGCCTTAGGGGCTGTTGCTGGGTGGCTCACTGGTGTTGTGAGCTATGTGACACTTTGGTTGTGAGTGGTGTTTGTTTGCGTTTCAGCTTCAGAGGTCCTTGTTGCTTGGACAGGTTACAGTTAAGGGCCTCTGCATATGTGGATTTAGTGTTGCTATATGTGGGTGTTGGTGGTGTGGGTTTAGAAGGGCTATGTGTTGCTTGAGGTGTAATGTGGGTGTTAACCTTCTCCTCTTGACTGTCTAGCACAATCTTGGGTGGAGAGAGCTTTGCTTACATTTTGGCTATGTAAGTGCATCTCTCAAAGGTTGTAGTGTTGGGAGGTAGGATTAGAGGGTTGTCTGTGTACATGAGGCAATTGCTGCATTGCCCCAGCATGCCCAGATTCACCAGTTGGACAGGAGAAATCACCAGAAGCTGACCCTTGGACATGCCTGGTTTGGTGCTTTTTTTTTTTTTTTTTTGTAAAGTACAGGAGCTGTTTTCCCTTACCTTAGCAAGGTACTTTGCAATTATAGGCTGTTTAGTGCCTACGATTAATTTCTCCTTATAAACAAGGAGAGTTTAGTGCTTGTATCAATTTAAGGCTTCCTAGTGCTTGGCTGGGACAAAGCTGGTACTCAGGCTTTGGTTGAATAGGGTGCCTAATGGTGCTGCGAGTTCATGCCTGATTTCATGTAGGATGCAGCCTGGGATGTTATCAGGTCCCATGGAGGATGTATTTTTTGCCTTTGAGAGGGCAGTGATGACCTGTTCCCTAGAGACAAGGGGAGGGGGCAGGTACTGGGGATTCCCTAATTTACTCCTGGAGGGACAGAGGGGTGAAGTTTTTGCTGAACCTGTCAGCCAGTAGGCTGTGTTATCACCATGCATGTCACTGGCAAGTCTTGAACCCAGAACTGCAGTCAGTGCAACATACCACTATGCTAAACAGCATTTGTGTATGTGGTGACCTTGACCACCAGTTCTGAACAGATCTGGGTACTTCCTTTGAGAATGCGGACATATGTGAAGAGGGCCTTATGACTGTGTCTAGTGGATGTGGCCAATTTGAACTTATTGTTTTATATCACAGGTCAGAGTTGTGGTCAGTGCCTCTTCTCTGTTCAGCTCAGTATTAACATGCTTTGTATAAACACACTTGTACCACAGTAATGATTTGTCAGTAATCTGTAAGGGATATCAAGCACACCTTCCTCAAAAATGACCACTTTTGAGAGGTGTTAAGAGGGACACTGTTATACCTGTAGTTTAAATTAGGAGCAATCCTGGCTAATTGACAGGTTTGCATGACACATAGGCCACAATGCATACTTACAAGAATGTAACTCATGCCATCGATGCTGACAATGAGCTGTGTATTCACTGGGTGCATCACAGGAAGACATATTACATATGCATCTTGTAGAACACCTGAAAGGGAAGTCTGTACTATGAACTCCAAATAGTTATGCATCACAAAGAATACTTATGTACGGCCAAAAAGATGTGTGGAAGCTTGTTGTGGCAAAAGTGATACACTTGAGTAAATCATCCCTGGAAGATGAGTGGTGAGGTACATGGAAAAGGGTGCATTGTACTCAATTACTGGTGTGATGAGGGCTGAGAACAATGGGACTATAATGTCCTTTGATGTGGATGGCCTGCCCATACTCAGTATTTGCGCTACATACCAGGAATTTGTTACCACTGTGGCCACATGCTGGTGGAGGTTCCGCTTACTATCTAAATGAGTACCCAGGTCACGTACCACTTGGTTTGATCATAGGGGTGTGCTGTCTATATTGTAATTGACTTGTGTATTTGCTTTTAAAAGGAAATAATCATGCATTTTGTTCATCTAGTGTGTATAAATGGCTGTGGCAACAATCATTTTTGTGTGTTAATACTTATACAGTATATCAATAGCATTCTTGGATTCAGCTATTGTCCACAATTTGCAGTCATCCACAAAGCTGGTTAGACAAAAGATGTCTAAGTTTGTCTTGTCTTTTGAGACTTAAATACTGAACAAGAAAGGGCCAGGTACAGAATCCTGAGGTATGGACCTGGTCACTGAACTCTAGCTAGAGTTGACTTCACACAGTTCGACATTATGTGTCCTGTGTGTGATCCATTTGTTTAACCACTTGGTGTTGTAGGTATTTATGCCCACTTGAGACAGTTCTGTTGTAATACCTGAGTGTGGATTTTTGTTAAATGCCTTGGCCAGGTCAAGATATGTGGAATGACACTCTTTTACTCATGCATGTCTTGGTGACCTTCTTGAAGACTTCAACCAGATTTAATAGACATGATGTAGCCTTAACAAGTCAAAGACTGGTTAGTTGCACTGTCATGAGATTACCTTTTTTCTTTTCTTGACAAGGTCCATGATGAGTCATTCATCTGCCTCACAGATGAGGGGAGTCAGGACTATGGGTGTATAATTCCCTGCATCTGTTGATGGTCCCCCCTTGTTCAGATGGATGACTGTTGCTGTACACACGTCTGCAAGAACATAGTCTGTCTGGAGGCTGTGTTTAAATAGGGATCTAACTGTATCTGTTAGGCCAGAATTTAAATCATGGCATAGGCAACCTGGGATGTTGCCAGGGCCCATTGATCCTGTATCATTAGCCTTAGAGAGCACACAGATGAGCTGCACTCCTGAGAAAATAAACTGAGTAATGCTTGCATGTATACTTTGGATGATGGTCAGTGGGGACAGGGGGTGGTGAAGTGTAAGACAAACTGTCAGCAAGCAGATTTTCTTATTGTCTCTGGCTGAGTATGGCTGGTGGCATCCACAAATAGCGCTGCACTTAGTTGTGTACTCTCATTAACAATTTACACTTATTTAAACAAATGATTTGTGACAACACCTCCAAATACAACTTTGGTTATGCATCACATACCACACAGTGGTACTGTTTACACAGTCATTCAGCTCTAACAATGTCATGTAATTACATCAATTGCACAACATATGCCTATATATTTTTCATTGGAAAGCTGTGTTTGAGCAGCCTGATACCATATAAGGACGCAATACAAATGAGTTGGTTGTGGCACATACAGAACAGTTACTGACACAAATGCTGATAATCATACAGTACTGCTGGTGACCATCTCAATCATCTTTGGAAATAGCTACACAATTTATTTAAAATTTGCTGACCAGGAAAGTCTGACTAGGACAGAGTCTATTTTCAGCTTAGGGCTGGGGAGAAATGCTCCAGACACATGTCTTTGGAACGCTGGAGGAAACTAGAGTACCCAGAGGAAACCTACATGAATGCAAGGAGATCATGCAGACTCCACATAGAGGGCACCCCAGCTGAGAATTGAACCGGAGGACCTCTTGCTGCAAGGTGGCAATGTTAACTACTGCACCATTGTGCCATTGTGCATGCAATGAATTTCACAAGGTTGCAATTGAATCAAAACATGTGATATTTTTGTGTATATCACAGATTTACAACATATCGATAAAATAAGACTTATGCACCCATGTAATCAGTATGAATTTATATTGATGTATATCACAGATTATTTAATGATGGTAGGTATACACATGCAGACATGGGTCATACTGAAAATGTCACTGTGATGGTTGAATGAAAACTGCTTAGAATGTTGATTTGCTCCACTAAAAAAAAAACACATGCATTACTAAGTCAACAATATACATAGTATCATCCTATGCCAACAGATCTCAGGAGACATATTACTATAGGTGTTATGGAAGAAACCTGTAATCAAATTTCAGCAGTAGCCATCAATACATTACCTCACATCACAGATTGTGATACTCTCTTGATGGCCTACTGTATATCCACACCTCAACATAGCATGTCGATGACAGCAACATTGACGTGTGAAATTTTCATAGGGTCATAGGAGACTACTAAGCTTATGGCCAGTATCATATAAAATCCTAGCCATTATTATACCATTTAAACCAAACTCCCCATACCTATATGATGGGAGATAGTAAGGCTATTGCTCGTATGTGTGTATTAGTTTGATTGCATGACATACTGCCTCTGTCCATATGAGGCTTGTGCACCACCTCATGATATAATTAGCAATCACACATCTAGTGTTCTGGAGCAGGCTTGTAGAGTCTCATGGGAGGACTTTTCTGCTTCATGATGTGTATATGCATCTCTGACATGACGATATCTTCCAGTCCTCTGCAAGAAGGATGTAATGTGGCAAGAGGGATAAAGGAGATGTTGGATGCATGAGACTACATTAAAGGTTCTCCTAAGTGGTAGTGAAATGAAAAGTGATTCAAAAGATTATACAATGGCCATAATGTATCACTAACCACACACACAGCAGTAGACTGAGTCTGATTTGAACATTACACCTGTGTAGGTATAGTAGCTGAATTCCATACAATATAGCACTAGCACCACCACATATGTCTGACTTTGACACTGCCATGTTGCACTTTATTAAGTATGATACAATCATTGTATGTTGAGATGAACATGTTTGGAGGATTGTTTCACATGGATATGGAGTCACATATTGCTGTAAATATTGTCTCAAAAATATTATTTGGATGTATACACACTCAAGTTGCCTGCTGTCAGATTAGAACCCATAATTATCTAGTGGCAGAAGCTGGAGAACACAGTACTTAATGTTAGTACCACAGCACAAGTTTGGCTTGAATATTGTCAGAGTGCACTTTAGACAGGATGACATCAGCAGTGTATATTATAAGAAGATGTTCAGAGGAGTGTCTGATATAGATGTGGACTTGCATGCTGTTCTAAAATTTGTCACCATACTGATTGCTAAATGAACAGACACATACCAGTTGACCACAATGAGACTAGAGCTCCTTAACTATGGACAGAATACAGTACTTAATGCAAGTGCTACAGCACAAGTCTGACTTTTATAGTGTCAGACAACACTTTATAGATGATGACACCATCAGTATGTGGTGAGAAGAAGATGGTAGTCAGAGTGTCTTACATGCTGCTCTAAGATGGTCTCTAGAATGTGAACACAAACACACATACAGCAGTTGACCACAATGAGACCAGAACTCCTATCAAACTATCTACAGAATACAGTAATTAACAGAATCACTACAGCAAATGTCTGACTGTCATAGTGTCAGACAACACTTTATAGATGATGATGTCAGCAGTGTGCGGTGAGAAGAAGATGCTAGTCAGTGTCTTGCACGCTGTTCTAAAATGGTTTCTAGAAATTGAACTAAAATTAATACAAACACACACACTGACTGAAGTGAGACTAGCACCCTTATCTAACTATCTACAGAACACAGTACTTAACACAAGCACCACTGCACAAATCTGGCTTTCATAGTGACAGACAATTTATAGTTGGTAACATAAGCAGTGTATGTTTGTGAGAAGATGTTGGGGGCCTGTATGAAATGGAGGTGTAGACATGTACGACTGTCAAAACAATTGTTCTGCAAGGGACTTGATAGAATCCCTACCTAACTAGTTACACAAGCTTGAGAACACAGTATTTGCTATAAGTGCCATGGTACTAGTCTGACTTTTACACTGCTGCTGGACAATTTAGAGTGGATGACATCATCATTGTATGTTTGGGAGAAGATATTGGGAGACCTGTATGAACTGGCTGTTAAGGCATGTACAACTGTCAAAAAATTTGTCCTTCATGTGACTTGATTGCTAACAGCACACACACACACATGTACACACACACACACACACACACACACACACACACACACACACACACACACACGTGCACGCGTGTTGACTGTAGTGATTAGAACCCTTACCTAATGAGTTACACAAGCTGAAGAAGTCAGTACTTAACTCAAGCACCACAGCACAAGTCTGACTTTTATACTGCTGGTGGACAATGTATAGCATGGCATCATTATTGGATGTTTGAGAGAAGATGTTGGGAGGCCTGTATGAACTGGCTGTTCTACATGTGACTGAATTGCTGACAGTAGGATACAGACCCATATCCTTTTGACTATGCACACACAGTTACACATACATAGAGAGACAGACACATAATGTGGCTGTTGTGTTAAGTTAACCCACATGTAAGTATTTTGTTCCAATCCACAGAACACAGTAGTTAATAATTGCACCATCCTTGAATTATGTTTTTGCCTTGTCATACTGGTCTTCATAGATGATGCCATCATTATTATATTATGTGGGTAACATCTTGTTATGAGAGTGGTGTGCAAAGTGTGGAATTTGTATTTTCTGTTGTGTTTCCAATGTGCATGTATATTTTCAAAGACATGTTCTCAAACTAGATGCAAAAGGTGTCAGGAATGCATTTTGCAGGAGTGAGATATATGCAGCTGTCTCTCAATATGTTGTGTACATTACACACAGTCACATACAGACACGTACATGTTTTGTGATCAGCATTGATGCAACTGTGTATGTATGTGTGCTCATATTTGTGATGAATTGATGTCCACATTAATACACATATAAGACAATCTGAATGTGTATTTGTCAGTATGAAGCTTTAGATGATGTAACAATGCAGTTGTGCTATTTATTTCTGTAGTGTAGTCTACATTTGTGAACTACTACTGACATATCCATTTTCAAGTGCATGGGTGCAGGGTACACGTGGGTCTGAATAAATATGTCTCCAGTTAGTAACAAGTGCCTTTCCTTTGGTTGTATTTTTACATGAATTTTAATGTGATGAAGACTAACTGGGTAGTCAACATAATAATACATGCCAATTAGGTCTTTCCATAGCTCACCACTGAACAACTGGTTTGTGGGACCAATGTCAAAGTGTTTTCTCATGTGAGATTCACATTGAATGACTACAACTTGCACTAGAGAAGTATTGATGCATATAGGCTATGTCAGAAATAGCTGACAAATACTGTGGTGTTCATATTGTATTTTATACTGGAAAATGTTGTGTAATCATTTTTAAAACATGAAGTACTATTGCTATTGTCTTTTCTGTTTGTGTGGCATTAAGGGACAAACAAATGGGAATTGGTGCTTAATTTGGAAAAAAAGTAATTTTTCTTTTGGTTCGTCTTCCTCTGCTCAAACACACTAAACAGAGAAGTGTGACAGTCAGCACTTTTGACAGTACTGAATGTAAGAAAAACATTTGTTGCCTAGCTTTCTATGTGGCAGTGGGTGTAACAGAGCTGAGTTTATATTTTAAGCAGAAATGAGACAAGGTTCAAATCCAGCTCAATCTAATTTTTGTGCTCATTTTTTTCAGGATGGCATTACATAATTAAATGTGATAATTTTTGCAAATGTGAGAGACAATGACTACAGTGAAGTAGTGTACTTATATCTCCCCTTCTCTATGCTTCTCCCATTTTCACTAACCTGTCAAAAAAAGAACCTATTAAAATTAGAAAACTCCTACAACAACATAGCCAGATTTGCTACAGGTAACCCTTTCAGAACCCACCATTGTACTAATCTAAAGCAACTTGGCTGGCTTGAACTTCAACAGCAACTTAAAATTAATCAACTCGCCATAGCCCATCAAATTCTCAATCAACCTGACAAAACACCTATGCTATCTACCCTTATCCACCCCTACCACAACCTAAAATCCCTAAGGTCCGCACACAAACTTCTTGTAAATATAAACAAAGCAAACAACAAGGCTGGTGATTCCCTTTTTTTCAACACTGTGGGAAAACATTGGAACCTACTACCCTTTGAACTTTCTACTATTCCCTCAAAAGCTCTGTTTAAAAAGAGACTTAAGCTCCACCTCAAATCACAATGGATGTGCCCCTGCACTAATCCTGACTAACTCTAGCTCTTGCCACCGAGCTAAAAACCCATATCTTATAACCTAAAATCTACCTCTTATTTACATCCGCTGATCTATTTCTCCTTTCCTACTTTTTCAAAAAAAAAAAAATAAATAAATACATTATGCTAATAATCGTTCTGAATGTCATTTGTAACAGTATCTTTGTCACAAATTCTTTTTCTCTTTTTGTTGTAACTACTGTATTTTTTACAATCTATAACCTTGACCACAGTTCTAATGCTTTTTGTTTTATGTTTCTACTTTCATGTTATTTTCATGTTATTTTCCTGATTGTTAAATTAATCTCAAACTTTGGAGCTTATCTCCCCGGGCCTCTACTGAAAATGGACATATATCCAGCTAGACTAGCCCAGTCAACAAATGTAAAATAAATAAATAAATAAATAAATAAATAAATAAATAAAAAAATAACAATGAACATCAGTAAGTTGATTTATGTCAACAGTACAGATTTGGATTTGCAGTGTTATACATTCATCAGTGAAAATAAATGTTACAGTATTTATGTAATCTGAGTGGCTTTACTCTGCTTTAACTGTGTGTTTCTTTAGTGCAAAGAGTATAATCAGCATTGCGTGGAAGCAACTGCACCATGGCATAGGAAATGAAGAGCCATTCACCATTGCTTGGAATTGGTGCATGATGCCAAACTCCACTCAAATGCCAAGTACAAAAAGTGAAGGCCTTTATTAGGGATTTATTATTTATGTCTGTGTTGTGTGATTATTTTTTGACCAGATTAAAGGTGTGAAAAATGGGGTAGATAGGAAAGTGGCAAAAAAGATCAACAAAGTTGCTCTATGCAGATGATGTGGCATTATAGGCAGACTCTGAGCAAGAGCTCCAACAAAGTGTAGAGCAGTGGAATGCAAAACTGAAGGCACATGGGATGAAACTAAGCACACATAAGACAGTGGTAATGGCAGCAAACTGGGGAAATCAGAAGAAGCTGAGAATTGAGATAGAAGGGAAGATAGTGGAACAGGTAAATAGCTTCAAGTATTTGGAGGGGTGGTTGAGAAGAAGGGAAGTCTGAATGAAGAGGTCAAAGCTACACCAGAGGGCCTGCAGCCAACTGGCATAGAGTGTCAGGTGTAGTATATGACAGAAAAATGCCAAATAAGCTGAAAAGTAAGGCATACAAGACAGTGGTGTGGCCAGTACTACTGTATGGTACAGAACCCTGAGCAGACACAGCAGATAAAGAAGTTAGAGATGATGGAAATGAACTGCTTGAGAAAGGTGGTAGGATGCCCTCTGTGGGACAGGCGAAACAATGATGACATAAGAGCAGAAGCCAAAGAAGCTCCAATTGCAGAAAAGACCAAAGAGAACAGATTATGGTGGTTTGGACATGTGCAGAGAAGCAGAAGACAATTTGGGACAGACAGGAAGAAGGTAAGAGAAAATGAGGATATCCAGCAAAGAGGTGGATGGATTGTGTGAAAGAAGATCTGTGACAGTCAGGCATGAGTGTCGAAGAAGGCAGAAGTGTGGCATTGAATCAAGCGAGATGGCGACAGCTAACATGATTCCCTGACCCATGTAGAAAATGGGAAAAAGGAGGCAGATGATGATGAGAAAAGTGGCAAAATGTGGGGAAAGCAGGGGGAAGAACAAAGTGGAAGCAATATAGGAAATTAGGAAAGAACCATAGCTATTCACTTCAACAGTGTAAAATGAACATGGATAGAATATTGGATGAATTTGGACTGTCATCTCAACAAAGATGGCTGACAACACAATCATGTTGCATAGCCAATTGGACCAAATCAAGTGTGTCGAGAAGACATATGTGCGAAGTGGAGAGCTATGTGTGGGATGATATTTATTTCTGGGAGAGGTGCCCATTTTTATTTTACTTCAGTAAGAAAGGAATTTTGCGTAAGGGACGTAGGTATGTAACGGTCAAGTAAGTTGGGTAGGTGAGGAAGTGATTGCAGACAAATGGGACAAACAAGACAGAGATACATATGGTGAGGGATGTGAAAGGTTGGGGACACCATGCTTGGGGATAGGAAGGGGACATCAGAGGCTCATGCTCGTCAAGCATGGGGACAGTGAAAATCTAGTCCTCATCCTCAGAACTGTCATCACTGTCCCCTTCCTCAGCTTGCCATTGGAGTGCTTGATATTTTTGTTTTCACAGCTTTCCAGTGAGCATTTTCTCCATACAGCTGGTACCTTTTATGATCTCACACACCATGCCTGGCAGCTCCTGGTGGTTGACAAAATCATCACCTCTACTAATACTTCTGGAAAGTGCCGCTTCACCAGCTGCTGGGTTAATGCTGCCTGATCTTAAGGGCCTGGGTAGTGCAGGGGCTGCAGAGGCAGTACTGGTAGCTTATATCTCAAATGTGCTGGGTGTTGGTGTTGAAGCTGTTGAAGGGTTGGCAGGCTGAGCCGCACTGGTTGGCCTACCTCCCTGTGCTGGAAATCATTTTGTCAGTTGTAAGAAAATTATAACATCAGAATATTGTGATCACACATATAAACATAAAAAAGAGACATAAATAGCTTGATAAGAGAAACAAATAGAAAAATATAATTAGAATCATCATATGTCACATACAATAAATTACTACAATAGAAATATATTTTTACTTTTATATTAACTATACTTTTTAAAAACTACAAAGTAGGACTGAGAATTGTTCCAAGCAATCCTTACAATATGGATATGTTGCACATATCCTTTATTAGATAATACAGATTAAGTTAACAACATGATATTTATGCCAATTTTGTTGAAATTTATATATATTTTTTTATTATTTTGGTCTGTATGTTTTACTTGTGGGATTTGAACCCATAACTTCTGAATACGCTATTACAATTGACTCCTACATTCCCTTGAGCTACAGAATGAAGCATGGATGCATGATTTTACAGTTAAGATACACATGCTTAATTTACTACAGTCATCCCACTCCATAAAGGGGGAGCAACTACAAACCCTGGGAACTATCGCCCCATTAGCCTAACAAGTCTGGTATGCAAAGCTATGGAGTGCATCATCATGGACCTGCTTAACAAAGATATAGGCAATCTCCAAACACTTGACCCCACACAGTTTGGCTTTGTCAAGGGGAGATCCTGCCTGCTAAACCTGGTTGACACCTTCAAGGCAGTCACCAAGGCTGTGGATGAGGGTAAGGCAGTGAATACAGCCTACCTCGACCTGGACAAGGCCCATGATACTATTCCCCACTCAGGTATCATTGATAAACTCACCGAACTAGGCATCAATCCTTACATCACTAGGTGAGTTGCAAATTGGCTCACAGACAGGACCCACAGAGTGAAAGTTGTGGATTTTAAGTCAGACTGTTGACCAGTCATGAGTGGAGTCCCACAGGGCTGGGTCCTGGGCACTCTCCTGTTTGGCTTCTACTTCTCAGACGTCCAGGCCAACACAGAAGGACTTTGGCTGACCAAGTTTGCTGATGACTGCAAGCTAGGAGTCATTATCAACTCCCCAAGTGATGCAGTCATCCTACAAAAGGGCCTCTCTGAGACCAATGACTGGTGTCAGAACCATGGCCTGAAGCTTAACGCCAAAAAATGCGTTATCATCCCCTTTGGAAAAAAACTCAGTTCCCACAAATTACCACATTGATGGGAGCCCACTGAACACTTAAGGGGCCATAAGAGATCTGGGCACCCAAGTCGACAACCACCTCACCTTCGACCACCACATTGCCACTGTGGTCAGAAAGTCCTTCTACGTGGCACAACTTATAACCAAAGATTTTGCATCCAGGAAGAAAGAGGTCATCATCTTTCTCTACTCATTCCTCATTAAACCAATCATTGAATATAATGCACCATTTGGCATGTACCTGACCAGACACCTACATCAGCTAGAGAGGCCACAAAAGTACCTCACAAAAAGGATCCTAGATCTTAAACACATGTCCTTCATGGACAGACTCAAGAAACTTCAGCTGTTCCTAGTCTGTTATCATCTACTTAGAGGTGATCTCTGCTTGACTTACAAAGCCATGTCCAACCCAGCCCTACTTGAAAGGCTGCACCTAAAGAAATCCCAATCAACCCCATGCTACACACTCCAGAGATCACAACCTCACTACCACAATTAACAGAACATGCTGGAGGGACAGGTTCATTTCCTAAAGACTGCCCATACTCTGGAATACGCTTCCCATTCATGTCAAGCAGAGTACTTTGCTGGCCCACTTCAAGAGAAATCTTGACGAGTGGATGGGTAACAAAGTTCACTCCAGGGATCATTCCAGTTGCTCTATTGGATAGGGGCACTGTGAACTAACATCGGGTGGTACAGGGCCTGGGCAGTTTTTTGGGGCTAGGCTTGTAAAGGTTCCAGGACCATTAGCCTGGTACACACCTATGAACCTGTGAACCTATGAGCTACTAATGTATAGAAAAGCAATACTTTTAATACAATAATTATTTTGTGTTGCATACATACCTGTTGCTTCTCTTAGTCTTTCAAAATGTTCAGCATGGGCTTCCCAGTTTACTTCAATCTCCTGGGCAGCTGTAAAATAAAGAGGAGAGAAATAGAGAAGAGCATTATACATACCAATCTTGCCTAATGTCAGATTTGGCTATAATTTAATGTATATTTATCCATATACTTATACAACTGTGGGATGTGTCAGCAACCCTAAACTCATCCAGCCACTAGTTGAATTGCGCCTGTTTATGCCTTTTCAGGTCATTGTAGTGGTGCCTGCATTGCTGACCAGTGTGTGGAATGCCATTCACATTGGAAACAGCCTTGGCAAGACTATTCTAAGTGTCTGATTTATATTGAGACCTGCTATAGTCCCCCTGCAATAGCCTATGGATGTGGCTCTTTACAAGGAGTCCAGTGAATATTCTGGACTTCTCTATACCCTATATTTGAGCCCTATATTGGACACCTTCCTTTTTAGCTCCTGCCATGTCTGCACAGGTCATACAGCAAAAGTTAAAGTGTCATGATATCATGTTTAACTGCCAGTGAATAAACCCTCACAACCATGCCAACCACGTTTGTGTGATGTTAAGTGGAGAGCAACAATGCCAAACAGAGATAAAAGCAGGTTATGAAATAGGAAGGGAATTTTGATAGCTATTATTAGTTTATGGGTTGGATGCTGCTGTACCTATTAGATGACTTAACTTTTCAGACATGTATTTGGGTGTATAAAGTTTATGACCTGACACATTTTTTGTGTGGCTTTACCCACTGATAAAAGTAATTTGTACAATGTGGGATTCAAAGTTATGTAAAACAGACAATACATAATCTTCCACATAAGTTGTTTTACCTCCTTGTCACAGAGGAAGTGTTTGTCAGACATGCTCATTAATTATACAGACACATTAAAGAGTGAGTGGTTAACCATGTATGTGTGTGACCTGTCAATATTCTGGCTTATACATTCATGTGTATATGACTATCAGTGAAGTATGAAGTCCATCCTAGGGCAAAAAGGACACTTTTAAGTATAGAAACATAATTGTCAGTCTACCTTTAGTCACACATATAATTCATATGATATCCACTGCTATACATATTTATTGGTATGTATAACTATCTTTATTTTGTTCTTTAGTTTTACAAATTAAGTGGAACAGCATTAATAAAATTTGGATTGTGCTAAATTAGAACCCTGACTCACCTGTAGTCTGGACATGAACTTACACCAGTTGCCACCGGGAAGACTGCAACAGGTGTATTTTTTATAGCCATTACTGTGCAGAGTGCTCATTGCAGCTGAGGATTTGTCGCACATGCTCATTAGTTATACATACACACTAAAGAGATGAGTGATTAACCATGCATGTGTGTGACATGAAAGTTCAGAAAATAAATATTTAATTGTAGAATCATAATTGTACTGATAACCACAGTTAGACATATAATACAGTGGGTATAAAAAGTGTACACACCCCTGTTAAAATGCCAGGTTTTTGTGATATAAAAAAATGGGACCACAATAAATCATTTCAAAATTTTTTCACCTTTAATGTGTCCTATATCCTGTACAATTCAATTGAAAAACAAACATCTGTTAGGGGAAAAAAATAAAAAAATAAAAAACATACAAAATGTTGGTTGCATAAGTGTGCACACCCTTAAACTAATACTTTGTTGTGTGTGCACAGCCTTAAACTAATACTTTGTTGAAGCACCTTTTGATTTAATTACAGCATTCAGTCTTCTTGAGAAGCACCTGCCATCAATTAAAGAGACTCTGGTTAACCACAAATACAGTTCAGCTGTCCTAGTAAGATTTTCCTGGCATTTACTCAGTTGCCTGCTACAGCAAAAGCCATGGTTCTCAGAGAGTTTACAAAGCATCAAAGGGATCTCATTGTAGAAAGGTATCAGTCAGGAGAAGGGTACAAAAAAATTCCACAGCACCATGGAACACAGTGAAGACAGTCATCAAACAGTGGAGAAAATATGAGATGACAATGACGTTGCAAAGAACTGGATATCCTTCCAAAATTGTTGAAAAGACAAAATGAAAACTGGTCAGGGAGGCTGCCAAGAGACCTACAGCAACACTGAAGGAGCTGCAGGAATTTCTGGCAAGTACTGGTTGTGTACTACAAGTGACAACAATCTCCCATATTCTCCATATATCTGGACTATGGGGTAGGGTTGCAAGCCGGAAGCCTTTTCTTACAACATCCAGGCCAGGCTAAAATTTACAAAACAATACATCAAGTCTCTCAAAAGCATGTGGGCAAATGTGTTATGGTCTGATGAGACCAAGGTTGAACTTTGTGGTCACAATTCCAAAAGGTACGTTTGGAGCAAAAACAACACTTCACATTAACAAAAGAACACCGCCCCCATGGTGAAGCACGATGGTGGCAGTATCATACTTTAGGGCAGCTTTTCTTCAGCTGGAACTGGGGCTTTAATCAAGCTGAAGGGAAATATGAACAGTTCCAAATACCAGTCACTTTTGGCCCAAAACCTTCAGGCCTTTGCTAGAAAGCTGTAGATGAAGAGGAATTTCACCTTTCAAAATGGCAATGACCCCAAGCATACATCCAAATCAACAAAAGAATGGCTTCACCAGAAAATTTAAGTTTTGGAATAGCCCAGCCAGAGCCCAGACCTAAATCCAATAGAAAATCCATGGGGTGACCTGAAGAGGGCTGTGCACAAGAGATGCCCTCACAATCTAACAGATGTGGAGCACTTTTGCAAGGAAGAGTGGGCAAATATCACCAAGTCAAGATGTGCCATGCTGATAGACTCCTATCCAAGAAGACTGAATGCTGCAATTAAATCAAAAGGTACTTCAACTAAGTATTATTTTAAGGGTGTGCACACATATGCAACCACCTTATTGTATGTTTTTTATTTTTTATATTTTTTCCCCCTAACATATTTGTTTGTTTTTCAATTGAATTGTACAGGTTATAGGTCACATTAAATGTGGGAAAATTTTGAAATGATTTATTGTGGTCTAATTTTTTTATATCACAAAAACCTGGCATTTTAACAGGGGGTGTACACTTTTTATATCCACTGTATGTATGTGCATGATATCACGTGTATGCTCAATCCACCTGCTATACATAGTTATTTTTATGTATAATTATTTTTATAGTGTTAATTTTAATATAAATTACAGTGGAACAGCATTAATAAAAGTTATAGTTTGCTGGATTAGAACCTTGCTATATTTTTTACATTCACTACTGTATATGAGTGATGATCACCCTGCAACTCCTCTTAGCATGTTTGTGGGATGGAAGACCACACATGTTACAATGTATCTTTTTAGAAACTGATAAGTCTGCAGGCATTGTGGACGCATGCTAAACACCATGTAACACCGCTTAGTGTATTTGCACAATGGAAAGCAAGGGATGTAACAATGTATCTTTTCTGAAATTGACAACGTCTGCTTATTGTCTGCAGGTGTTGTTTAAGCACTCTAACTGCCACACAACACCACTAAGAGTATTTGCACAATGGGAGGCAAAAGCTGTAACAATGTATCTTTTCTGAATTGACAATGTCTGTTGGTTGTCTGGGGTATTATGCCATGCTTGTACGAAGGTGAGCAATGCACACACGAGACAGGCAAAACTCAACATGTATTATTCTATTAAAAGTGTTTATGATGTTCTATCATTAAAATATAAATGTAGGACTTGAACCATGATTTACATATCCTATGTGCTATATGCTTCATCATGTTTATCAGGTGTGCTACACACACACTTGATTCACAGCTGTAATTTATGCTGTCCTTATCATAGGAGCAACTTCCATTAATTTTAATTTATCTGTTTCACTGTATTTGCACTAAGCTGCGTGCTGCGCAAATATTAATATTAAAAAAAGAAACATAAACAACATTATAAAATGCATATTAACACACCTTACAGATTTTTACAGAGCTCTGGATTTGAACTATAACACTAATGAACCTACAAAACACACTAGGAGTGTTGCATCTCTCTTTGCCACAGAAACAGCTTTGCAACAAGAATGCAAATCATTGTGCATACAAGCCAGTCCCATTTCCTCCACAGTATTAACAAGACATACACACTTGTGCACTCTCAGTTGTTTGTACATGCTTTGCTTACAGATTTATTGCAATGAGTGATCACACAACCAGTTTGTTTGGGCTAATGGAGCTTTGTTTTCTCTTTGTATTGTGTTCATTTGTCTCTTATCTGTGCTGTACTCTCAGACATGAAGTCTATAGAGCATTTTGTATAACTGTCCTTTAAATCTATAATAAAAAATCATGACAGCGAAAAAGTTTTCAGTAAAGGCTGGAGAGTTTGGCTGTTAGTGAACAAAAATGAGAAATGTATGCTGTTCACTTCGATTTTAAAGCTTGCTACAGTTACTTCTACATCTTCTAAGTGTATCCTGGGTGACACACCCAGTGCAGGTAAGGTAGTCTGAATTGCTGTAGTGTCTTCCTTCTTCCTCACGCTAATCATTCACAGTTGTAATTCATTAGCAACTAACACTGAGGTAGTACCTAAACTATGTTTATACCTGATACATGAAGTCAAAAGTTTGGGATTCAGCAATCCTAATGAGTTCACATCTCACATGCATCTTCACCATGCTCACAGGCCTGAATCTATACTATAAAAAGGTAGCCGTGTAGCAAGGGAACTTGAAGGTGAGGAGACTTGTATATCTGGAGAACACAGAAGACTGCTATTCCTTTTGATGTATATGCTTATAAGGCTTATGATCTTGCTAAGGCATGATTGTATTTTTCAAGTACAGTCTAAATTTGTTAACATGTTACAAAGAAAATTTTTATATACATGCATTAGAACATGGAACTTTTATCCGTATGCATTTCTTATAGTTCACTGTTGGCATAGGCATTTTGGCAGGCATTTTCGTTCTCAGACAGCCAGTTAACTTTCATCACAAGTGTTGTTGTTAAAACTGGTTATCTTACTTACAGTTTTCTTATGTTATCTCAGGGAATGTAATGTACTATGTTGTCAATGACACAGGGGTATTATGCTTCTAAGAGGGCACGTAGACACTTCTAGGGAACTGCTGGGCACAGTGAAACGTGATTGGCAATCATATAAAATTGACTTTTCAGTTGTAAACGTGTACACATTTTGTGAGAATTGTGTTGAAAGGATATATAACAATTGAATTATGTGGTATTTCATGGTTTGTACAAACTTTTCACTTGCCTGTTGTTTTGGGAGTAGTAGAGTCAAGTACCATTTGGGTGTTGCCACAATAAAAGTTATCTTTCAAGAGGTTTGCTCTTAAAATTGTGTAGTCATCCTGTTATTTCCATGGGAAACAATACATTACTAAAATGGTATTCCTTTCCTTGCACCAAACATTAGTTTGTGTGTGTGTGTGTTATGGTACAACCACATAATCTTCAATTTTAATAACTGAAATGTGTGTCTACAGTGCTTAATGTTGAAAATATATATGTGTATATCAGCAAGAATTTAATTATGTGATATTTATGTTTCTTATCCTTCTCTGTTTTATGTCACATAAGATTATGACATCCAAGCGCACAAATCCATGCAAACCCCTTTTCAGTTGACTCTGAAAATGAATTCATAGTGCAGGCGTTTAGCCACCATGATGCCTTTCTGCTTGAGAAAGGACATAAAGATATGGCTGACAGAATACAAATTTGGATCCAGATAGTCAATTATGCCAATGCCATGGGGAGGGGGCACACCAGGACTTATGCTCAGGTGCATCATAGAGCCACTGATATGATTTCATCAGTGCAGAGTAGAGCATCTGCAGTTGCCCATGAAAAGCTGTCTACAGGAGGGAGCCTGGTACAGAGCCACCACTAACACCAAATGAAAAGTTCCTGTTCACTGTCAGAGATCAGAGGGCTCAGTGGAAGTTGCACCATAACATGTGACTGATGTCAGTGCTGATGGTTCTGGGAGGACAAGTATGTGCCAGGAGCAGGTTCCAGTTAAGCTTCCATATGTCAAGGTATAAGATTTGGTTGTATAGTAAAATATGGAAATATTTTACTAATAGTTCATGTGCTTTTATTTATTTATTTATTTTCAATAATTTTTATTTTTATTTTTACATTAATAAATGTCACAAATAAAAACTCTCTTACAACATGACCATATATATACATATATATATATATATATATATATATATATATATATATATATATATATATATATATATATATATATATATGTTATACATTGATATCAAATACCATAGGATATAGGTCGTACAACATATCTATTTACACTATGTACATAGATGCTTTCACTGTTAGTTCCACAGTTATATAAACAGTATATACATTCATAATATCCAAGTTATTATTTAATATCTGAACTTGTATGTGTTCTTTGGTTCCATTATAGTGTTTTTCTAAGTTGCTGTGTGATGAATTATGCTAATATGGTATTAAAGGTTTGTTCCTAAATCTCTCTGGATTTCATGTTTTTGTTTCTTTTATCTATTACTATTTTATGAGCTAAAAGGTGTTGTATAGCTACTTATTTAAAACCTTCCCAAGAGATATTTATCGTATCTAGCCATTTAAAAGCTATATACAGTTTCATTAGTAGGAAAATTGTTAAAAGTGTATTTGCTTGTTTTCTTGGTATGTTGGGTGGGAGAATGTGTAATATAGTGAATTCCCAAGTTAATGTTGATGTTTGATAACCTGTTTTTTGTAATTGCACCTTGAGAGAGTTCCAGAGTTTATAGACACATTTACAGCTCCAAAATACATGGATTAAGTCAGCTATCTGGTCCTTACAGTGTGGGCAGGAAGGTGATTTTTATGTGTTAAATTTGTGTACATGTGCTTTTATTTTTAAATTAACCTTTTGCTACATTAAGAGACATAAGGACACATTTTTGTTCATTACACATGGGCTTTGGGTGGATGTGTCAGCCAAGTTTCAGTTAAAGTTATTTTAACTGACATATAGGCAAAAGTTATGTATTCACTGCTCCCCTGTGTTATTCCATTTGTGATGATTGCATCTTTACCTTGCTTCATTTCTTCCAGGACCATCCTCCCTACCAAGTATGCAGTCATCTGCACATGGTAATGCAAACATTTTTCTTTGATTTTTAATGAAAATTTGTTAGCTATATGCATTTATCTGTATGTGTGACGTGGGTGTAATGAGTGTTTTGTGTGTGTGACAGTGTGACCAGTGTTAGTTTATTATCATATATATTTTTTAAATATTTATTGTAGGTATTAATTTAATTCCTGTGTTTGTTGCTTATTATCACAGGTGATCCTGACAGTGGAAGTGTAGGACTCTTACCACCTGATGTCAGAGTATTGGCAGATTCTGATGATGATGGTGGCGAAACACAGGCACAGTCAGGGGGTGCAGAGGTTGAATCTGACACTGGGGTTGACATCCAGCCATCCCCTGTATTTCCTTCAGACACAGTCAGTAGGTCTACACATACCTATTCCACTGAGTCCTCAGATATTGTACAGGTGGAGGGTGACGCACTTTACCAGGGTAGTGTGGTTACTGTGACTTCAGTGCCAGCTGACTCCGTCTGTAGCCAAAGTGTGGTTGGGATGCCATGCAAGATGGTTGTTAGGGGTGCTCAGAGGAGGCCTGCTGTCTATGCTCCACCAGATCCTGGTGTGTCTTTAGGTGCCACTCGACATTTTTTTTGGGCTGTCATGGAGATGCAGGCATGTTTCTTTAGGGCATCTGAGAACATGCTTTGGATTGTAGATGTGGCACAGACTGACATACAGGACTGCCTCTGCCATATGGCAGATGCTGTGGATTGGATGAATGACACAATGGAACGGGCAGTGTCTGCGATGGGATGTCTGCTGGGAGAGGGACAGCATGCACATGGATGTAGGTCAGCATCATCATCTGATGTTGGTCAATATGGCTGTGCCTGATCATGCTCCTCTACTGGCACTACTTTCACTGCTCCATCAGTGATTGCGGTGTTCACACCCAAATGTGATAGGCCATGGGGTCATGGTCCTGGGCAGTGGGCATCCTCGTGAGGAGAGCTCATCCAGCAGACATTAGTCATGTTCAGGAAGCAGCAGCAGCACATCTGACCATGGGCATGGACGTGCTAGTGCAACTCCTGGCAGAGCCAGTGCTTATGGTCAGGGGTGACTACAATTAACTGTTACCTCTACCATGCTTGGCTCACACCTGTCCAACATACCAGGATGTAGAGCTAGCACAGACCTTGGCTGTGTTCTTGCAGACCCTCACACATGTTTCACCTTGAGTGCCCATACAGACCCACACATATAACAGTTACATGGGTCAGTTGTGCAGCTTACAGCTCATTGTGTCTCAGTGGCCATTTGATACTTTATCAAAATGTCTGCTTGTCTGTCTTTCTTACTCACATGCACTCACTACCTTTTGTGTCAGCCTTGTCCTCCTGCCCCCTCTCCCAAACAACACCCTGAGCAAATGATAATAACTGTGCCATATACTTGATTTTCTCTCTTTTGGATTAAGGAATACATAAGTATTTTGTGTGATCCCGGTGTGCATATCTGACCGTGTGCTTAGTATATATGTGTTTGTGATGCTCTTTTGAAAATTGTACTACTTTCTTACAGGTTTTTGCATGTGTGTATCTTTGATGCATGAGGCCTAATCTATTGACATACATCACTGCTGTCACATATTGATGTCATTGCTGTAAAAATCACCCACCTTCTACTTAATTACATTAACAAGTAACATTATGCAAAGATCTGCCATTCATTTGTATTATTAGCCATTTGTTTTCCTATTCCAGCTTCAACACTTACCTTGATATTCCTGCAGTTACAAGTGTTTAATTCAGGCTGACTTTGTCTGATGCTAGCAGTACACAGCATTATATGGGTAAGTAAAGGTTGTGAGCATTGCCTGGCCTCCATTTTACTGTATGTATGTGCATAGGTTGACAGTTTTACCCCATTAGGTGGTGAATATGTGTGCTATCCTTTGCCTCTTGCCAGGGTGAAGGCATATTGTGCACACCTATGTTTAGCTACACCCACAGCAGCTGGTGGTTCTCCCTCTGACTCCTCACTTGTGTGTGGCTGTGGTGACCTTGCCAGTGGTCATGGGATGTGTGATCCTTCCCCTTGGTGTTCCTGCTGAAGATATTTTGTCAGGATAATATTGTGAAGGATAGTTAAAATTTCAGCACAAGTACAGGGATTGCACTACACGACTTCTCCTGATGTATCTAGGCACTGGAACTGTGACTTCAGTAGCCCAACACATGCTATACAATAGTTCTTGTTTGTGTATGTGCCTCAGTATAGCTTTCTTTGTGGGTGTGTGTATATTTCTGATGGGCATCATTAGCCATGGCTAGAGTGCATACCTGTCATCTCCCAGTAAATTACCTTGTGGGATATCCTCATTAAAAAACTTCTGATGCAGTTGAGAGTTGTGCCAGATACGGGAGTTATGGTAACTGCCTGGGTTCCCAGTACAAACATTCGGGATGATTCCCTTAGAGTTACACATGACGTGGCAGTTAATGGAATGGAAGTCCTTTCTGTTTATGTACACCCTTCCCTATTCCTCGGGTGGTGCTTTGATTTCAATGTGCATGCAGTCTATGGCAGCCGACACTTCAAGGAAGTGTGCTACAAGATAGAAATCCTACATAGTTGTAGCTCTGTCCTCAGTTGTATGGGAAAAATGTATGTAGCCACTGGCATGTTGTAGCATAGCATTCCGGAACTGATATAGGATCTTAGATGCTGATGCCTCTGACACCCCCAGCATATCCCCTGTTCGTCTCTGGAAGGTTTTTGTAGCTAATATTCTAAGTGCTACACACACCTTAGTCTCCACAGGTATTGGTTCCCATTGGCTTCCTCTTGCTCTCAGTTGAGTATAACAGAGGTTGCAGAGTTCCAGTAGTGTGTTTCTATCCACCCTATAGCGGTCTATAATTTTCACCTCATGCAGACTGTGGAAAGTTAAATGGAGTCTAAACACCCATCTCCTTTTTGACTGAGGTGTATTAGCAGTTGCAGCAGCATAGACTTGGGCCTGTTGCACATATACAACTATTAGAGCAATAGCAGGCCCTAACATTGTTTCCATGTAGAGTAGTTTCCGTGGCTGTATTCAAATATATTTTGGAATTTGAGGCTAAAACCTGCACTGAGTGTACACAATTGCTTTATAGCTTGCTGAATAGCTTCTTCATCTTGGATTGGTTAATTAACATAGAATGAAGCTGCTTATGCTGTAATTACCATGCTGTGATGTTTACCGGGTTTGCATAGCACTACACTCCATGTAGAGCCACTTACTGAATAAGAAACAGCGTGCTATCTGAAACATGCACATGGTCTTGGTGTATCATTGCAGGCTTTATTGAATCAAGCCCCTGCTCTTTTTTTTCTGTTCCAGTATCTCTTCCCGCGCAACAGATGCACCCACAGTGAGTGATTTAGTTTTTGGAAAACACTACATCCCTCAGCTCACTGTGGGCACCAATGACATATCCCAAGATACAATCTTTCTTGACCTTAGCATCGTCCCCTCTACTTACAGCCAGTGACAGCCAGTCACAGGCCTTTTAGGGCAGTGCCCAAGCAAGATAATGTAAATGGGGGATTGAAGCACACACAAATCTATTGGGCATCCATTGCTGCCATTTCCCTTAAAGGGAAAAAGTAATTGAAAAAAAAAATATATATATATATATATATATATATATATATATATATATATATTTATATATATATATATAGGAACGGCCTTAGGTCAGCTGGTGCCCTAGGCAAAAGGGCTCCATGGCGCCCCCCACCACACTACCCAGTGCCTCTATCCTGGTCTACCTACTCAAATAAACACAGGAAAAGTGCCCCTGCTAGAGCGGTGCCCTAGGCGGCTGCCTAGTTGGCCTATGCCTAAGGCCGGCAATATATATATATATATATATATATATATATATATATATATATATATATATATATATATATAAAGAGAGAGAGATGGGTCCCTATCCTATCAGATTTTCAAAACTTCTAACATTATATGTTAAAGATCATATGATCAAAGTTTTGAAACTTTGAAACTAAAATAAAAAAAAAGATACAAACAAAATTTTTTTTTACATTCTTGCAGGGGAGCAAGCCCCCCTGTGCCCCCCACACCCCTGCTAATTAAATGTACCAACTCCAAGATCTACAGTGAGGAAATCAGTACATTTCTCATTCTGCACTGTCCAGTGATCTCTATTCAAAATGTTCAAAGTTTCAAAACTTCGATCATATGGTCTCAGCCCTATGAAACTTCAATAATCTGATAGGGACCCACACACACATATATATATATATATATATATATATATATATATGTATATATATATGTGTGTGTGTGTGTGTGTGTGTGTGTATACATATGTATAATTTTATGTTGAAGAATTGTGCCTTGGACAAGACAGTGCCTGGGGTGATTGCCACAGTCATCCAACCCTAGTTGCGCTACTACAAGTGCATTTTAATTAAATATCATTATTGTCATGTTTAAGAAAGTGTGGATACATTAGCTTGAGGTTATATGTAAAGCATTAAAGATATATGCTAAATAGAAAAGTTCAGTTATTCAAACATTACTGACACGTTGCTTGCAACAAAAATGTTTATCATTCTTTTTTGTGTTTAGTTTTACATTCCTAATCAAAATGTTGTGATGAATGGGATTCTGACACTCTTTGTAAAAGTATGTTTCAGTTGGATTCAAATTATTAATCACTTGTGTTCTTTATCTAAGATCACTGCACTTACACCTTGTGTCACAGACATAGGTAAGTGACCGGTGGAGTTTCTCCACTCAGTATTGTCGAGATTGTTGATGAAAGTGCACCATTGCCATGCTTGTTTGTGCTTCATAAGGCAGCTTAAACTACATTTTGTCTTTTCTCCTCAGGCAGTTAACTGTGTCTGTGCACTGCCACGTAAACAGCAAATACAATAAGCATTAGGAAAAAATATATGAGAGCGGAAAATACTGACAGTAAAATGAATTCAATTAATGGGCATATCTAGCAATGACCAGAGCAAGAAGTGCATTCAAGTGACACATTCATCTTTCCTGCACCTCCTTGCAATAGCAGAAATGTACTTGTGGAACACATTATCAAACTTGTAGTTAATGACAAATAATGAGAAAATGGGCAGATGACAGCTCACATGTTAGCAATACTGACAATACTTCATCTTTAAACAATGACACAATATCTCAAAATGTGAGTAAATATGTATTCAGACCACCCTATGTAAAACTATCTGTTAAGTGGACACAATGGTGCATCAACTGTCCTTTTCTCTAAACTCACTGCCACCTCACACCTTGTGCCAAAGAAAAAGTTACCTGACAGGTGCATTTTCTTCACTGAGTACTATCCATAGGGCTGATGGCTGCTCAATGCTGCTAAGCTTGTTTGTACTACATAAGGCAGCCTAAACTAAAGTTTTCACTTTTTTTCTTTTGGTAGTGAACCTTGTTTGTGCACTGTTGAGCAGAGCACAAATGCAAAGATAGCAAAGTAACAAATTATATAAAACTGTAATGAAAGTACAAAATAAACATGAATACTATTTCATCATTGGCTTGCTACATCATAACTTGTGTTACACCTGATGACTGGTTCAAGTAAATGCAATATTCAGCCTGTTCTTAAATATCTGTTTTTTAGAAACTATTTCTGACATCATTCACATCAAACGTTTATGATTTCAGTAAGAGAACACACCAGTAGCAGTAAATCAAAAGGATTATAGGTAACCTATCCTGCATCTGTCACATAGGGCATGTAAGTCATCTTCCAAAATGTGTAGCTATCCTTGCAGCTAACACAGTTATCAAAACTATCCTTACTACTGATATGAACCCTGTAGTAAGTCTGTGTTTTCTCCAAAGTCACTGTATTTACAGCTTGTGCCACAGACACAAACAGATAACAGGTGCAATTTATGCAGTCATTAGTATTTGGAGTGCTGACAACTATGCAATGACAGCAGGCTCATTTGCTGTACATAACGCAGCCTAAACTAAATGTTTCACTTTTTGTTCAGTAGCACTTTCGAGAAGCATGCAAATGCAGATTATAAATTAAAAAAATACATATTGAGAATAATTAAAACATGATTTCTAAACAGAATTCGAACACTCCATCATATGTCTTGTTTCTGTCAGATCACTTCATTTACACCTTTTGCTACAGAGTTAGACATCTGTCAGGTTCATTCTCTGCAGTTTTTACTATCTAAGGTGCTGATGGCCATGCACCAATGCCAGGCTTATTTGCACTACTGAAGGCAAGCCAAATGAAATGTTTTACTTTTTTCCTTAAGCTGTGAAACTTGATTGCTTGCTCTTAAGCAGCTTGCAAATGCAGAAGATGATATTAAATAAAAAAATGCAAAAAATGTTTTGGATAACAATTTAAAGGAACACAAAATGAATCAAAGTGTATATCTAGCAATGAGCAGAGCTACTATTACCTTACATAGACATATTCAGCCTCCTCACAGCAGGGAGATTGGATCCAAAGAGCTCAATACTGCTAAATACACTTTGACAAGAATTATCTACTTTCTAAACTCCTTTCTTGGCAAAGTATGTTGCTATTTTTTTACAAAATGCTATTAGTTTAACATTAAGGATGGATTGCAATGCCCAGTACAATCGCTGATTTATCTGTCTGCATTTTCTGTATAATTTACTTTTGGCATAACCCATATATATCAGTTATTTGTCTGCATTACAAAGCTTGGTAAAGGCATTTGAACAGTTATTTCAGAAGAGTGTAGTATAATGTCATAGCAAGGTCAAGCATTTTTACATGTGGAAGCCAAATAATGTATTAAGGTTGTGATATCTACCTGCCTGCAGGCCATACCAGTGGAGATAACATTATAATAGTTTTCTCCATTTCTATTTGTACATTGTGAATTAATGTTGTTAATGCTGTGATGTATTACACAGTTACACAAAGGGTGTCTGCATTATATTACTGTTATAATTATTTTTATTTTATGAATTTTGTGAGGGGGCTGTCTTAACTTGTGTGTAGTCATAGGGAACATTATCTTTTCAATTGGTATGTGCATGATGGATGCATACCTTCATAAGTAAACTGAGCTCACAGTCATCTCTGTGTATTATAAATTTAATTTTGTGTCTGTGTTTTTCTTCATCTCATACAGGGATAAGGTGCCCAAGGCATCCGTACCATGCAATACACTGTCCACTGATGCAGAAAATGAGGTCATTATCCAAGCCTTCCATCACCTTGGAGCTTTTCTATTAGGGAGAGGTAGAGATGACCAATCTGCCTGAGACAGGATATGGCAGCAGGTGGTCAATGACATTAGTGCTGTGGGAGGGCATGGGAGAACTTACTCCCAAATACGGCACAGGGCAAGTGATATGATCACCTCTGCCCACCTTAGGGCAGCTGCAGCTGCCCAGTAGCAGGTGGCTACAGAGGGAGTGATCCTGCCACCAAACCACCATTGACTGAAACAGAGGAGTTCCTGTCCAATATCATAGATGCAGACAGCTCAGCAGAGGGTTCACACAGAACCCTTGATGTTGGTGCTGATGTGGATGACAGCCCCAGAGTGTCTCAAGCAGAACTTCCAGGTATGCAAACTTAAAATTATTTAAGTGCCATTCTATATATCTTTATATGCATATATCTTCTATGTCTGATATATCTAGTGCCAGTGATAAATGTGAGTTAAACAACACAGTACAAGAGAGACAGAGGAAGATGTTTAGGGATTCATCTAGTCAGTACCTTTTTTATCAGATGATTCTTAATCTGCACATGTAAAGGTGATTGTTTTCTGTTTCTTGTTTCATTTGCATTGTGATACTTATCAGTCTTCTTTCCTCTCCCTTCCTTACATACAGGGACATCTAGACTGCAGGCTGCAAGACCACCTGCACATGGTAAACACACATTTTGCACTGTTATTAGTGTATATAAGGTAGATTTAGGTCTAAATGAGAGTAACATCTGTATTGTTTTAGCATCTATTATAGTTTACTGCACCTTAAGTATAACAACGTTTTGATTATTTTCATTCCCTATTTCCCTTTTGTAGAATAACAGATGTGTTGTACCTTTAAGAAGCATTTCTAAGACATGAACGTGCAGTATACATAGCAGGCATGTGCTTTCTTCAGTGCCATTTTCTGAGTACAGCCAGAATGTGAACATCTATGCATGAGACAACTAATGTGTATATATGTTTGTGTTTGTATATAATAAAGCTGCTGGAACAGAACCCACAATGTTTGTCTACTTCATCCTGACTAGATGAGCAACATGGTGTCAGAACTGGGATTCTAGAGAGTAAGGTGCAGAGTTAACAGTGAAAGCAAACTAAGTGAACCGAATGCAACAAAGGGCTATTGATGAACTAAAGGTAATAAACTTGCATGAATGGTTTATTTTATAAAAAAGATAGAAGAGCATTACAAAGGCACAAAAATGCATTACTAAGCAAACACATAGCACAAAAACATTTAAGCAAGCAGAAAGCATAAAAAAGGTTATTAATTAAAGAAATGTTTGAAATTAAGAGATTTGATAAAACGAGCATCAGAAAAGCACATAAAGGGTTCAGAATTACCTCAAAATTGCAAAATGAGCATGAAGCATAAAGTAAAACTAGCATGTTTAGAGCTAAAATAAGCACAGGAAAATATAATGGGCATGAAGAGAAATTAAATGAGCAAAACAAATATGACAAAGGGCAAAAAGGACACATTACGTATAAATGAAGCAAGGCAACTGCATGTTTTTTGGCAAATTACTATGTTTTCACGTAAACTACTACTTTGAATTGATTGGTACTGAATAGCATAACTAGAGTTATTTGAAGTATCTCAAAGTGCGTAAAAGTGCTTACAGTGTGTGTTTATTACTGTGCATTTATTCTGAAGAGTTTGTTGTGTCCAAGGTGCCACTATTTCATAAAGTGCAGTCAAATACAGCCATTTTGAAAAAGTTTCTTGTGCTGGGTGTGTCTATTCGCAGAGTGACACCATTGCTGAGTGTTTCTTGCACTATAAAGCATTGTTTAGCAAAGTACAGCTATTTTGTGGAAATGTCAGTGTGCTGTGTACTGTTTATTCACAAAGTGCAATTACTTTGAAATGTTTCTTACTCTGAGCTTCTTCTGCCCAATTTACTCACACAGTACAGTTACTGGTATGAGATGAGAAGAGTATTACAGTGCCTGGGAAATGTATTTCGCAAAGTTCAGTTATACAGAGGCTTGTTGTGCTACTGGGCATAGTTTCAAGTACTGCCATAAATTTCAGGCATATGTACATGTGTGTGTGTTTGTGCATACTGGCAAAAGTCTTCACTGAGCTGTATTAATAAGGGATGGCTTTCACAAACTGCTACCACTTGTATTTGATCAGAATATTGCAGAGAACTGGAGAATATTTGAGCAAGAGTACAATATATTCATACAAGCAGCTTATTTTGATAAAGATGCATGCACTAGGGCATTCATTTTGCTAAATTTATCAGGGTCAGAGGTCATACAAAGAGAGAGTTCATTTGTATCTGCACCAGCATGTCCCAGTTCTAGCTTCACTAACATTATTTTTTCAGAGTACGCTGTTGTTTTCGATGACAAGTTGGCCAAACTTCCAGTTGTGCATTCTATGAAGGTAGACCCAGAGATCAGTCCAGTAGTCAGACCAGCAAGAAAAGTTTTGATAGCTATGCAGGATAAAGTCAAAGCTCAGTTGGACAAAATGGTGCAGCAAGGTGTAATTTGTCCAGTTACAGAACCTATGGAATAGGCGTCGTCCACGGTAGCAGCTCACAAAAAAGGCTCAGGTGAAATTAGAATATGCATTGACCCAAGAGATTTGAACAAAGCATTAAAAAGAATGCATCATCCCATGCATATAGTTGACGAAGTCGCAGTTCTATTACCAAATGCCACTGTTTTTCCTATTTTAAACGCAAAAGGTTGATTTTGGTAAGTGATGCATGACTGCAGATCTTCATTACTGACTACATTCAGTACCCCATTTGGAAAATACAGATTTCTTAGGATGCCATTTGGAATAAATTCTGCAAGTGAAGTCTTTCAGTGTGCAATGAATCAATTTTTTTCAGGTTATCCTTTTGCCATAATAGTAGATGATTTGTAAGTCGAAGGCAGTGATGAAGCAGAGCATGACAGAAATCTTAAGAGAGCTTTAGACAGAGCATGTGAAGTGAACTTAAAGCTCAATCCTCTAAAGTGTAAATTCAGACTACCAGAAGTTATGTATGTATGTCATATGTTTACTAGCATTGGCTTGAGACCAGACCCATCCAAGCAAGCAGCCATTCTTGAGATACCAGCACCAGATAATGTTCAAGCTCTACAATATTTTCTTTGCATGGTCAACTATTTAGGCAAGTTTATGCCAGACTTCAGTGAGTTAACAGCACCATTGAGAGAGCTAACATGCAAGAATATTACATGGTCGTGGTTAGAATATCATCAAAGAACATTTGAGGACCTTAAGCAGAAAATGACTACTCCACCTACCTTAAGATACTATGATGTCAAAAAAAAAAAACAGTGACTCTTTCCTGCGATACTTCAAAATTTAGTCTTGGCACAATTATTCTTCAAGAGGGTAGACTGGTAGCCTATTCATCTAGAACACTTACCCAAACTGAAATTAAAAATATTCAGACTGAGGAAGAACTTTTGGCAATAGTGTTTGCATGTTCCAAATTTCATTTCAGGCCAAACCATAGCATATCTACTGCCCTCCTTGCATTCACTCATACCACTGCTGAGGCCCGTGACAATAACCAACTCATATCCTGCCTATTCCTTGACCTCTCCAAAGGTTTTGACACAGTCTCCCATCCTATCCTCCTACCTAAGCTATCCATGCTCAACCTATCTCCTACCTCCCTATCCTGGTTCTCCAGCTACCTCTCTAGTAGGCTACAATCAGTCAGATGGCTGTCATCCTGCTCTCCCTCCATTTCAGTCACAGCAGATGTTCCACAGGGTTCTACCCTGGGCCCCCTTCTGTTTAACATTTTTACTAATGAACTGTATACATCTTGCAAAAAATCAGCCCTAATCCAATATGCTGATGATTCAACCCTCATCTCCATTGCTAGAAATATCTCTGAACTCCATACCCAAATTCATGATGCCTTTCTATCCATTGAAAAGTGTCTGTCAGACAATCATCTCACCCTAAACCCTAACAAACCAAACGTCTGCTCTTTCTCCCTCGTTCACTCTCCCATCATAAGCCCACATTTGTCATCACATCCTCTAACAACACTATCATACAATCTGAACCTCACACTAAGCCTCTAGGTGCAATCATTGATGATGAACTCAAATTCAACCTACATATACTCCATGGTATAAAGAAACACATCAGAAACTAGGCCTGCTTTATCGTAACAGAAGATTTCTTACTTCCAATGCTAGATTCTTCCTGGCACAGGCACTTCTCCTCCCCTCCCTTCTTTATGCTGCCCCTGTCCAAACTAACATTCAGTCCACAACCCTGTCCTAACTACAACAAACATACCACAAAATTGCAAGGCTTATCACCAAATCCCCTAACAACTCTCACCATTGCCTTGTACTCAACTCCCTCCAAAGGCTTGAACTTCCCCAACTACTCCTTCAATCACAATTCCAAAATAATACACTTTGTACTTTACAAACCTTCTTCCTGCCCAGGTCTCTCCTCCCTGGTATCCACCTATACTCCTTCTAGGACCCTCTGCACCTCCAACCAGCAGCTCCTGGATATCTACAAACCAAAGAAAACTGTGAGGAAACTACTCTATAAATGTTCTGTAGCTCAGGCTTGGAACAAACTTCCCTTAAACATACAATTCATTACCCACCCATTACACTTCAAAAAAGAGCTCAAACTACACCTGCTTAACAACAGAACTTGTCCCTGTCAGGACCCTACCTAACTCTTCATCTTTTTTAGATTGCATTCCCTTCATGTGTCAACTTTTTTAGTCTCAGCTTTCTTCACTTTGTAACCTACTTGTATTTTTCCAGAAATTGTAATCTCTAAACGTTGATAGCTCAGTTATTTTAATCTGACTTTGCTATTTATATGTAATACTACTGCCTATTTTTTCTGTTTAGTTTTTTTTTTTTTCTCTCTTCTTTGTTCCTTCATGTTGTACTTGTACTGGTAATTATATTATCTTGGAGTATAAATCTGTATAATTCTGTACATTATTTTTGTAACAGGATCTTTTTTCCTCGGGTCTCCACTGAAAACGGGCTTCTAGCCCAGCTGGACTAACCTGGTTAACAAATGTCAATAAATAAAAATAAAAAGTAAATGATTATATCTGTGGTCAAGATAGTCAGATTGAAACTGATCACCAACCTTTGGTTACTATTTTACAAAAGCCTATGCATTCAGCTCCAGTGAGATTGCAAAGAATGATGCTTAAATTGCAAAATTGTCTATACAAATGGCAAACTTTTTTATCTGGCTGATACATTGTCCAGATCTGCTAGAAATAGAATGGAACAGCTAGATGCAGAAAATTTTGACTTCTATGTCATGGAAGTGCATAATTTTTCTACTACAAGACTTGATGAGCTAAGAGTCACACAAAGACTGATCCAGTTTTGCAAAAGCTCAACCACTACATTAATGTTGGATGACCGTCAAAGCGATCTAATGTACCACCTGAAGTGCAACCCTACTTTCCTTACAGAGATGAGGTGTTGATGGAAGATGGCATTATTTTCAAAGGTCTGAAAATTGTTGTTCCTCCTGCCTTACAACAAGAATACATCCAGGTTTTGCATCATGGTCACCCAGGTCCCAAAGATACCAAAAGAAGGGTGAGAGGACTGGTATTTTGGACTTCTCTAGCAAAAGACATTAATAGAGTACTTTCTTCTTGTTCGGTATGCAACAGTACTAAACCACATTTGCAAAAAGGACCACTTCAGCTACGTCAAGATCCTCGTTAACAGTAGCCACTGACATATTCGAATGGCACAATCAACATTACTTAATACTGGTAGACTTTTATCTGAACTGGTTTGAGATCGATCTACTACCTAACTTAACATCCACTACTGTTATAACCAAGTTGAAATGTAATTTCTCTGTCCATGGAAGTCTACAAAACCTTATTTCTGACAATGGTACCCAATTTACCAGTCAGTTGTTTCAGAAATTTGCAAGAGAATGGGGCTTTGTACATGCTACTAGTAGTCCAGAATATCTGCAGTTGAATGGACTAGCTGAACGTGCAATGCAGAGTGCAAAGCAATTACTTGAAAGGTCAAAGCATGACAATACCGATGTCTTTTTAAACTTATTCAGTCTCAGAAACATAACCCATGACGTTATACTAGGCTCACCTGCTCAAAGACTTCTATCTAGGCAAATTAAAGCCCAATTGTTCAGAAAGCATTCTTTCCAGAAGTCCAGCTATGACAAATTGAGCAGATTTCTTCATTCGTTGAAAGAAGGAGAGATAGTGAGGATACAAATGGCGAAAGTTTTCGACCGGATGGGCCAAGTAACAAATATATGTGAAGATCCAAGGTCCTATCTTGTGAAATCTGAGGGTGTGGCATATAGGAGGAATAGTAGACATCTGCTTCCTGTACCAGAACTGTTGTCGCAGCATTGTTCCTGTGATACACACTCTAAATCTCAGAGTGATTCAGACAGTGTTCCCATCCCAGAATGTCTTGATTCCCACTACTGTTTCTGATAATGTTCATAACGTTCTTAAGGTTGAACATTCAGGTTCATAGGTTCATAGGTTCATACTAGGCTATCTGCCCTAGGGCATTTATAAGCCTAGCCAGAGTATGTTTGGCTTTCGCCACCCATTTTAAATTAATTTTGCTATGCCCTTTTTCGAGGTTAGTATACTGTGCCTCTGTCTAACAGTGACACAGAAGTGATACCCGGGGTAAACCTACGATCTCCCATCCACTTATCAAGATTCCTCTTGAAAAGAGTCAATGAGGGACTCTGCCTAACCTGGACTGGGATTTTATTCCAGAGTGAAGGGAGCCTCTGGGTTATGAATCTGTCCCTCCAGCATGTCCTATTTATTTTGGTGCTGAGGTTCAAGTCCCTCGAGCGTGTAGCTCGATGGGATTTGGATTTTTTGAGGTGCAGCATGTCCCTTAATTCCGGGTTGGACATGGCCTTATACGTCAGGCACAGGTCACCTTTGAGCAGGCGGTATGCCACTGAGTAGAGCTGGAGTTTCTTTAACCGGGCAGCATATGGCATCTGTTTGAGCCCTTTGATCCTCTTGGTGAGATACTTTTGGGGTCTCTCCAGTTGCTGCAGGTGTTTGGTAAGGTACATCCCAAAAGGGGCATTGTACTCAATTATGGGCCTGATGAGGGATGAGTAAAGAGGCACGATGACCTCCCCTAATCTAGATGTGAATCCCTTCATGATTAGGTGGGCTATATAAAATGTTTTTCTAACCACTTTGGCCACGTGGTTGTCAAATGAGAGATTGCTATCAACTTGGGTCCCCAGGTCCCTAATTACTTATTCTGTACTTAATGGATTACCACCTATGTGGTAATTTGTGGGCACTTTGTTTTTGCCAAAGGGGATGACTATATATTTTTGGCGTTTAACTTGAGACCATGGCTCTGGCACCAGTTGTCTGTTTCTACGAGGCCCTTTTGGAGGATGCTTGTGTCGGCTGGAGAGTTGATTATGGCGCCCAGTTTGCAGTCATCTGCGAACTTGGTCAGCCACAGTCCTTCCGTGTTGGCCTGTACCTACGAGAAATATATACCAAACAAGAGAGGTCCCAGGACTGAGCCTTGTGGGTCGCCACTTGTAACTGGTTTGGAGTCTGACATGGCTCCAGCAATTCTAACCATGTGGGTTCTGTCCTTGAGCCAGTTTGCAACCCATCTAGTGACATAGGGGTTTATATTTAAGCTGGTGAGCTTATCTATAATGCCCGAGTGGGGTATTGTATCGAAGGCTTTTGCGAGGTCCAGATAGGCTGTGTGGACCACCTTCCCTTCGTCAATGGCCTTGGTGACTGTTTCAAAGAAGTCAACCAGGTTTAAGAGGCAGGATCTGCCCTTAACAAAGCCAAACTGGGTAGGATCCAGTGTCTGTAGGTCTCCAATATCTTTATTTATGAGGTCCATGATGATCCTTTCCATAGCTTTGCAGACCAAGCTAGTCAGGCTTATGGGGCGATAGTTTCCAGGGTCCGTTGAGGCACCACCTTTGTGGAGAGGGACCACTGTTGCTGTATGCCACTCTTTGGGTACATATCCTGTAGTAAGACTGAAATTGAACAGTAGTTTTATGTTTGGGTTTAGCTCTTCTTGGAGTTCATGTAGGACGCAGCCTGGGACACCGTCTGGTCCCATTGATGCTGTGTTTTTGCTTTGGAGAGGGCGGCTCCCACCTGAGCATCTGAGATGTCAGGGGGGCAGCACTCTGCTGGGATAGATATTTGCCCTTTTGGTGGGGAGGGGGGGAGAAGTTTGCGCTGAACCTGTCAGCTAGGATGTTGGCAATGTCTGTGGGATCAGTGTATTTTTTGTCATTTTGGACTAATTCTGAGCATATCTGGGAATTCCCACCCAGGTTCCTAACATAACTAAAGAAAGCCTTGTGATTATCCTTAGTGTCCTGTGCAATTTTTCTCTCGAAGCTGGCCTTTGACGATTTTATGAGTGCCCTTTTTGCTAATACTGATTCAGCAGAGACAATCCCAGTTGCCAATCCCAATTCCAGTTTATACATCACACAATTTGGTCATATCTCCAGGCCCAGTGTAAGATATACAGTAACTTGGACAAAGTTGCATATATGTATCTAGTTTTGTATAATTGCATGATGAAAAATTACTTTGTACCTATAGCATGTCAGTCAATATTGTCAATGTCATTTTTCAAGGAGGGAGGATGTAGAATAACAGATGTGTTATACCTTTAAGAAACATTTCTAAGACTTGAATATGCAGTATAAATAGCAGGCACGTGCTATGTTCAGTGCCATTTTGTGAGTACAGCCAGAGTGTGAAAATCTATGCATGAGACAACTAGTTTGTATATATGTTTGTGGTGTATATAATAAAACTGCTTGAACAGAACCCACAATGTTCATCTACTTCATCCTGACTAGACGAGCGACACCTTTATTTGTGTTTATTGCTTGTTATCATAGGTGATCCTGACAGTGGCACTGTGGAACTCCTACCACCTGATGTTGGAGTATTGGTAGCCTCTGATGATGATAGTGTCAATGAAAAAGCAGTCTGGGAGTGTAGAGGATCAGTCTGACACTGTGGTTGTGGCTCCCACATCCCCTGCCCACATTTCAGATACAGTCAGCATGCCTGTGCATACCTATGACATGCAGCCCTCAGATGTAGGACAGGTTGAGGGTGACACATTTGGTCAGTATGGTTACTCTTATTGCAGAACTGGCTGATTCTCCCTGTAGCAATTGTGAAGGTGAGGTGCTACAGAGGAGGGTTGGCAGAGATGCTCAAAGAAGGCTGCTGTCCACCCTCCTCCTCATACTGGTGCATCACTAGGTGCCACCAGATGTATGTACAGGGCTATAATGGAGGCACAGGCATGTTACACCAGAACCTCAGAAGAGATGGTGGGAGTATTAATGTCATACATTCTGACATGCATTACTCCCTGAACTGTGTGGCAAGCTCCTTGAACAGGATGAATGACACACTGGATTCGGCAGTGTTAGTGATGGAATGTCTGCTGGGAGAGGCTGGGCATCCTCATAGCCAGACAGCTGCTACATCTTCTCATGTTAGCAGATGCGGCTGTGTCAGATCCTGCTCCTGCAGTGGCACGATTTCCACTGCTCCATTAGTGATTGCAGTGTTCACACCCAGACATGGTAGGCCATGGGGTCATGGTCAGTCATGATAACAGCTCATCCAGCAGACATCACTCATGTTCAGTAGCAGCCCTTCTTCCAGCCAGGGCCATGGAAGTAGCAGTATGACTCCTGACAGAGATAGTTCTCCTGGTCAGGGTTGATGATGCTGAACTCGCTACTCTGCCATGCACAACTCACACCTGTACAAGATGCCAGGATGTAGTGCTAGCACAGTTCTTGGTTGCATTCATGTAGACACACACACTGAAAAAAAAAAACAATTGCCCATACCACCTCACACACATGCATGCTATCTTAACAGTAGTTTTGAGCACTATACATCTCTTGTTACTGGCTCCGACCACTGTATACATTAATAAACACATGTTTCTTACTCATACACACTCACTTCTTTGGTGTCAGCCTTGCCACCACCACCACCCCAACCACCTTGTGCAAATGATGATGACTGTGCCCTGCCCTTTGCACATGTCTTTGTGACTTAGGGCTGCATATATGTCTGATGCACACAATGGATAGCTAGTGCTTGGTTACTCACAAGCTTGCATTTACCAATCTGTATTGCAGAAGAAAAGGTTTTTATTTATTGTTCCTAATCATTTGTGAATGATTGTTTTTTAATTGTTGAACCTCATTGTAATTCAGTTAGAAGTGTAAGTAAAACAGCAAGTATTTTACTCTTGCTTCTTGTAATACTTGTGCAAACGATAGCATACTTGACCTGTTCCATGGTTTATAGACAGTGGTCAAGTGAAATTCTTAATGCACAATACTGGGTAAATACATTGCTGTATATTGCAACCGTCAGTCATATAAGCTATTACTGACATGTGTACACCTCAGACAAATGGTCTGCTTAGGGGTCTATACATATTTCCATATGAGAGTACTCTGTTATATAATATATTTTTTTCCTTATAGGTTCCACACTTACCTTCTCATTATTGCAGGTACAAATTGTGTTCCTGGGGGTTGTCCCTGTCTGATGCTGTCAGAACATAGCTATTGCATGGGTAAGTACAGGCTGTGGAGTTTGACAGGCAACAGTTTTCATATTTGTATGTGTATGGGATGTTAGGCTCTGACCTAGGTAGTGAGTGTGTGTCTTCTCCTTTGCCTCTTAGCCAGAGTGAGGGCATACTGTGCATGCCTCTGTCTGCCAGCACCATCTACAGCTAGTGGCTCTCCCTCAGACTCCTCATCTGTATCTGCTGTTCCTACTGGCCGTGCTTGAGGTCCTTGAAACTGTGGTTCTTCCCCTTGCTATCCTTGTTAAAGCTGTTTCCTGTGAATTATATTGTATAACATGGCACAGACAGTGTGTATTTGTGCAGAAGTTGCTGGGTCGTACTGCAGGGAACCTCCTAATGTATTAAGACACTGGAACATTGATTTGAGCAATAAAAGCACACATTTTATGATATTCCTAGTGCAGGCCTCATTCTATCCTTGCTTGGTGAGGTTGTGTGGGTTTCTCATGGGTGCCATGAGTCAGGACTGCAGTGTATAATCTATATCCCCTACTAGATGCCCTTGTGGAAAATCATCCGTAGCAAACCTTGTGTACAACTCCTAGGTGTGCCATATGTGTGAGTCATGAAAACTGCCTGAGTTACCTGCCCAGACATTTTAGATGATCCCTAAGGCATTACAGACAACCTGACAATTTGTAGAGTAATACAATTCATCTTTCCAATGCTTCTCAAAGAGGATGGCATAATGGTTGCAAACACAAGGGGCAGGATTTGAATTTCACATGGGGTAATTGGCTAGGCTTAAAATGGCCCACAAAGGCAGTTAGCATACTACTAATCCATGAACCATGAACCATAAACTTCAGTATTGAAATATTTACACAATACCCAATGCAACAGTCTTGGCACATTATTGTTACTTTTAGCATATTGCCTCTCTGCCAAGAGTGTATCACACTAAAAAACAATGGTGTCACTGCTCAAAGTATCCAACGACAACTCTAAAACACACCAAACACTTTATTGCAAAGCTTTTGGGCCTACACCCTTCATCAGTACAAGTCAATTAAATGCATTCAGTATTTAAATAGGAGATGAAAATAAACCACATGCTTCAGCCAACCTATCACACTAATTGACAATCAAAGCTTAAAGGAACTTTTCTAGTAAACGTATTAGTTTCCAAAAATATTTAAAATAAATATTACATACTTATATTTTCTTCTAAACATTTACATTCATAAATGCATACAATTATATCCACAATTATACATATAGATGCATACACATTTAAATACAAACACATATATACATATATATGCACACTCTCATTTACACACACACTCTCCCTCACACACAACACATACATACACATATACATATACATATATACATACATACATAAACACACACACACACATGTATATATATATATATATATATATATATATATATATATATATATATATATATATATACATATATAAAAAACACATATACATATATATGTATATATACATACATACATATACATATACATACATACATACACACACATATACACACATATATATACATACAAACATACATATATATACACATTCTCTCACTCTCATCTATCATATTAAAAATCTAACTTATAGCTTCTCCCTTTGTCTTTTCATTAACACTGGTTTTAGACTAACCGCATTATTCAAACCAGGGCTCATGTCCGCCTGTAGTCTAATGATCCATTCATATTCTTTTAATTCCAACAAATTATTCATATCACCTTTCCTTAAATTCATTTGTACTGTGTCTAATGCCCTAAATTTAAATTTATGCTGTTGACCCTTATCTAAGATATGTTTACTTAAGGTGTTTGTTATTATTTTCCTTCTTATTTTAGATTTATGTTCTGTAATCCTTTCCTTCAACTTTCTAGTTGTCTTGCCTACATAAAATGATATGCAGGATGTACAGGTAGCCATATAAACCACTTGCACTACATTACAAGATGTCGAAACTTTATAAACATAAACTTCTTTAGTTATGGGGTGTTTGAAAATATTATCACCCTCATAAAGGTCATTGCAGCAGGAACAATTATAACATTTTCTTGTTCCTACTGCATGTTCAACTACTTCAAATTTTATTCTAAAGTCCTTATAACAAAACTTTTGTTTTAATGTTTCTGAATTTCTGTAGGCATAACTTGGTTTATCCCCCACAATAGCGCTTATTTCTGGCATGGCCAATAATATGGGCCAATTGTTCTCTTGGAGATGGATCTGTTAATTAGGATGGAGACAGGATATGATATGGCTTCTGCAGCCAGGTGGAGGTATTCAGCGGGTAATTTATCTGAGGCTAGAGACGTTGGTTTGAGCTTGCATAGTAGTTTCTCAATGGATTTGGTTGGTTCTGGGTAGAAGCTGAACTTGGGGCAATTGTTAGTTGGGGGTGGGGGTGGATTTGCAGGGGTTGGGATGTTGTCATAGGGTTGATTGTTTGCAAGGGTGTGGATGGTTTCTGTAAAGTATTTATTAAATTGAGTGGGGATGTCTTCTTGGTTGTTATCTATTTTTGGGGTTGGGGTAGTTGTTTTACCTGGTTGTAGAACAGAGTTAATTGCTGTTCAAAATTTTTGTGAGTTATTCCTGTGCTTATCCTGTAACTTTTGCTAGTAAGATGTTTTGTCTGTTTTGGTGAGTTTTTTGGCTTTGTTACATAGTTCAACGTATATTTGTTTGTTCAATTGGGATTTACTGTTGAGGTAGTTGGTCCAGGCCTTGTTTCTTTTTTTGAGGAGGGATTTTGTGTCTGGGATTAACCAGGGGGCATATTTAGTTTTAATTCTTGTTGTTCTGGTGGGGGCATGATGGTTAAGGGTGTTTAAGAAGGTAGTATTGAAATATAGTACAGCTTCATCAAGTGGTAGGTTTTTTAGGGGGGTCCAGTTGCACATTTTAGGTCGTTTATAAAGTTGGAGCTGTTAAAGTGTTTTTTTGTTTCTAATTAGGTGTGTAGATATTTGGGTCAGTTGTGGGGATTTTGATCTGAACAAGAATGTGGCTTCGTGGTCACTCAGTGTGCCATCAGTGATGGGTGGGATATGAGTATCCAATCTAGAGTGGATTGGTGTTTGATTCTCTTGTCTGTTCTTGTGAGGGAAGTGATGAGCTGGGTTAGGCCATGTAGGTTAATATGGGAGAGTGGGTTATGAGTGGAACAGTTTTGCCAGTCAGCATTAAGGTCTCCTAATACTATGCTTTCCTGGGGGAGGGAGTTAGATATCCATTCTAGGAGTTTTTCTGTAATGGGGATATTGTTGCCTGGAGGGATGTAGCATCCAATGATGTTGATGTGTTTACTACAATTAATTTTTAGTTTTGTTAGAGTGAGTTCAACTTTATCAAGGTCTGGAGTTGTTACGTCTACTTTCTCAAGGATGAGGTGAGATTTATACACTATAGCAACCCCCCCTTTTTACCTATTCTATCACTACAAATTATATTGTAACTTGGTGGAGTGATTTCTTTGTTGTGGTTGCCTGGTTTAAGCCAATTCTCTGTTGGCATGAGTATCTCAGGTTGATAAAAGGAGAGTAGTGCATGAAGGTCATGGACTTTGTTTAGTATACTTCTGACAGTTAAATTTAAAATGAGGAGTGTGGATTTGTCTCGGTGGAGTAGGGTATTATTCAGGTTGACGGTTGGGGCTCCTAGATTTTGTGGGCCTGGGTTTGGGTGTATATCACCACAGCTAATGAGTTTGGGTTCTGAGGTAAAATAGAGTTTGAGTAGTTTGTTTTGGGTCTTAAGGTTCTTTATAGTTGTTTGGGACTGGTAGTGTGATGGCTGTAATCTGTGTGCATAGTGGTGAATAAAGGTTTGGTAGTGATATGGGACTAGTTAAGTAAAAGAGTGTGTTGTAATAATGTTAGTGGAAGTAGTTTTTCTTGGTATGTGGATAAAATTGTTGTTTTTGGTGGTTGGTGATATAAGTTAGCAGTGGGAGGGTGGATACACCTAGGAGCAATAGTAAGAGGTTAATGTATGTGGGTTGGGTAGTTTGGGCATCGTTTGCTTGGGTTTGGTCATGAGTTAGAGATCTGCTTGGGATGGGGTGGGTGTGGAGGATGATGAGAGGTGTTGTTTGTGATTGTAAGGTACCTTCAAAAATGAAGAAAACAAACTAAAGCAAACCACCGCCAACTCTGGGTAACCAGGATGTCAACACAGTCCACTATTACAGTATTCTGCAATGAGGAGACGTACACATTCGGTAAAAATAAAAAAGAAAATTTTATTAAGCTATAACCCAAAGCTTTTTGTTGGCGCCTTGCACCAACTTCTTCAGATAAATGAATACATTTGCGCCATTGCAACAAATCTTTAAGAATTCAAAACAATTAAAACAATTAAAAACACGCCCCCCTTCCTTCTAATGAGACAGTTAAAGGTGCCGATCTAGGACACCGTAAGCTGACTAACAAATAATATACAGATCATCATAAATCATCATTAACTTAAACATATCATACTTAAAGAGAATTTAATCCAATGCACTATACTGGAAATGTGTAAGGAATTAAAAATAAAAACAATTCACACGATAAAAATATAATAAAATATATATGTATATATGTGTGAGAGGTTCCTAAGCTCAAACAACATGAAAAGGAGTGTAGATTGTGACAAACAGCATGAAGACCGGTGACAGCTCTAATGTACAGAAGCTTGTACATTAGAAGCCTACTTCGTACATGCATATAATATTAAAAATATAACATATAAAAATATAAAATATTTCAACTATGTATAACATAGATCAAAACAATGTTACATAAACAGGTCAACATGACTAAAACTGACACTATGTCAGCAAATCTACATTTAAGAATTCTATATATAGGATGAAAATAAACTGATAAAAATAAATAAGATTCTATATATGAAATCTATGCATAAAAATCTGTATATAAAGATCTAAATCAACGGACAGGGTCCAATTAATTAAAAATTAAAAATTAATATTAATTTGTATTATAAAATACACATTATTAAAAATTATTTACATTGTTAAATTACTAAATTACATTAAAATCTAGAAAGTACGCCAGAGAGACACACCTATCATCACTAAAACACATCACCTGACTAAACATTTTAGTTTGAGAAAACAACTGATATAACGAGCTATTGAGGCCGGGGGAGTGATAAGCATCCAACCTCAACTGCCACATAAGTTCTTTACACTCCAATCTGAGTGACTCAGGCCCCCCCGAATTGCCAGCAAACAATTGGTCAATAACTAGGAATGTAAACTCGTGCCTTAGGTTGTCATGAACATGTGTGGCCAAGGCATTATCCATTTTCTTTCTCTTAATGGCATACAAATGCTCATACATTCTGTCCTGTAGTTTCCTGTCGGTCTTACCAATGTAAAAACCGGGACATAACGAACATTGAGCAAGGTATATCACTTGGGAACTGGCACAGTTATACCGCCCTCTAATGAGGAACTTCCTGTTTCTGATCGAAAAAGCTGTGCCCGCCTTGACAAATCTAGAATACCTACACATGTTGCATTTATACATCCCAGATCATGAGGTGACAAAATGATGTCTTGTTTCCAAAATATCTTTTATGTTGGGGCCTCTCCTGAATGTCACCTGTGGGAACTGGTTAAACCCTGTCCCTCCAAACAAATCAGATGATAGCAAATGCCAATTCCTCTTGATTATGGCCACTATTTCATTAGCATCCAAGTTGAAAGTCAAAATTAGGTTAGGTTTAGGCTTACTGTCATGATGGTGAATTTGAAGTATTTGAGGGGTTTCTTCAAGATCGGAATGGCCTAGAATAGGTTGAAAATGACCATTAGCCCTCTTGGCCCTAACTTCAGAGCAAAACTCCACAATCAAGGCCTCCGGATATCCTCGACACAGCAACAGGTTGGAAATAAACCCACACTCGTCCAGAAAGTCGCTATCATCTGATACCATCCTGGCAGCCCTGACGAGTTGGCCCTTAACTATGGCTCTATTCTGGTGGATTGGGTGGTTACTATAATAATGCAAATAAGAATTGGAGAAGGTCAGTTTGCGATGGATTTTAACTAGAAACTGGCCTTGACCCCTATCCTTAGAAAGCTCCACATCTAAATACAATATTCTTTCCGAACCTATAGTTTATGTAAATTTCAGAAAAACAGATGAATTGTTAAAACTAACCAGCAATTCCTGGGCCTCCTCTAGTGTGCCGTTGAACAGAATGAAAATATTGTCCAAAAATCTTGTGTACAGGGAAACTTTCTCCTGTACAAAGGCACTGGGAAGGACAAAAACTCTTTCCCAATGGGCCATGACCAAGTTGGCTACACTGGCCCCGCAAGGGAACCCCATCGGGACACCAATCAACTGGTGGAACCATCGGTTGTTAAATGAAAAAAAGTTGCAGGTCAGGATGATATCCAACAATTCACCTACCATTGAAATCTCTTTGGTTGGTGCTTGATGGAAAGTCATTTCTAGTTGGATCCATTCGACTGCAACTTCATGAGGGATTGAAGAATATAAATCAATGACATCGATGGTCAATAAGTAAGAACTTCCACAGAATATAGTTGATCCAACCTTCTCTAAAAAAGACCAAGAGTCTTTAGAAATATGTGGTAAACGTACTACATACTTTTTAAGGATAGTATCCACTACTTTGGTCACCGCATAGGTAATACTACCTCTGGCACTCACCAGCTGACACATGGGGGGATCCTCAATACTCTTGTGGATCTTGGGGTTTCCAAATAACATGGGAATACGTGGTGAGGGCACTGAGATGAAATTGTATACATCCATAGCCAACGATCCATTAATAAACATATCCTCGAAATATGACCGCACTCGGCTCATACTACAATTCATTTCACTCTTGGATACCTCCCTATAAGTCTCGGTGGAGGGTATAGCCAACACCCTGTCAGTATATTCGTCCAAGTCCATGGCCACCAATCCACCCCCCTTGTCAGGTTGCATCAATCTGACCGGTGCGGAACATAAAGCATCCAATAAGTCCCTCTCATTCTTAGAAATATTGAATTGAGCCGGGCATTTAGAATTGAGTAAGTTCCGAATATTCAAATCACACATTTGTTCAAATACCCCCAAACAGGGGGCCAAAGGTGGATTATACGTACTTGGGATATGAAACGGGTTCATGGGTTGTGTAGTACCTACCAGGAGGAATGACAAATTCAATTTCCTCACGAATAGTTTGAGGTCCAAAATAGATTTGTCCATACTAGCACACCTAGAAGGTACGAAAGATGATCCCTTAGCTAAAACATCCACCAGGGGTTGCGGGAAGACGAAATGTGAATAATTAAAGATTTTGAAATCCCTTCTCATATTATAAATTACCTCAAAAGGCTTGTCAGCCCGAGGATTGGGAGCATCAACTTTCCTCATCAGTTCCTCCTGGTTTTGTACTTGTTCCTCGTCTTCCTGCTCGATGCCTGTTGTGGGGACGAGGCTTTGGTCTGAAAATTTGCCCCAACTGTATCAGATTCCACCTGGCCATGATTAACAGTGACATCACCATGTTCACCTGCCCCATTAATCTTCTACTGGCTGAGTCTCCTGTTATTCACCCCTGTTACACACTCTTGTATCAGCGGTAATTCACCTTCTCTAGGTGGTACATCTAATCGATTCTGGGGTTTAGAATTAACCCCCAAGAAATTCCCTTGAGAGCTAGGGGGTTTTGGATAAGCTACCCCATCCTTGTAGGCCTTGATGTCCCTCGGCAGTTTTTTTACTTTAGTCGAGGTAATTTTAGACAAATACTGGTCAATACTAGTATATGACCTTTCATATTCGTAGCTATACCTAGAGAAGGAAACATCAGCTTTGATTTCATCATCTAAGATGGATAATTCATTTGTTAACAAATTAATCGCTTCCTGGTAGTGTGAACTAATCAAGTTCAATTCATTCCCATGTCTAACAAATAATGAAATCAAATCATGATGAAACTTGGAGCCCTCCTCCAACCCAGTTGGGTATTGCCTGGAGCGAAGATGCTTGGGAACAATTTTCGCTCGCCGGCATTCATTGAAGTATGACACCTCCAGTTGTAGTTTCCTAAGTCTAAGTAACTTTTGATCAAAAACATGTAATTTAGATGGCAAGTTAGAATTCTCATGTTCAACAGAATCAGAATTGGCTCGGTCGTTATCATCTTTAAAACAAAACGGCCTATTAAGCCATTCACTCAAATTGGCATTCACATGCCCTCTCTTCATACCATCCAAGACGTCGATATGATGTTGTGGGGAACCTGCTTCCCCAAGAGGGCTCATATTACCTAAAGATGAATTCCTTATGGTTCCCTCTCGCTCCTACCTCTACTGGCAGGGGATCAAATGAAATTCAACCTCCGATTCAATCCTAGTTCCACCAGCTGGTACCAATGCCAGAAACCCGGTCGAAGGCACTCCTGAGGATCGTGTTTCAACTGCTGAAGGTCCAATTCCTGATGGTGGCATTTAAGAGAGGACGTCAACCCATTGTGATAATTTGTCCACTTTCTCAGTTAGTAAACTGATCAATAACGTGAAATCTCCGGCCTCAGGCATGACCCCTGCTTCCGGTGTAGCGGTGGACATGAGAACACCAAAAAACCTTCAAAAATGAAGAAAACAAACTAAAGCAAACCACCGCCAACTCTGGGTAACCAGGATGTCAACACAGTCCACTATTAAAGTATTCCGCAACGAGGAGACGTACACATTCGGTAAAAATAAAAAAGCAAATTTTATTAAGCTATAACCCATAGCTTTTCGTTGGCGCCTTGCACCAACTTCTTCAGATAAATTAATACATTCGCGCCATTGCAACAAATCTTTAAGAATTCAAAACAATTAAAACAATTAAAAACACACTCCCCCCTTCCTTCTAATGAGACAGTTAAAGGTGCCGATCTAGGAGACCGGAAGCTGACTAACAAATAATATACAGATCATCATAAATAATCATTAACTTAAATATGTCATACTTAAAGAGAATATAATCCAATGCACTATACTGGAAATGTGTAAGGAATTAAAAATAAAAACAATTCACTCGATAAAAATATAATAAAATATATATGTATATATGTGTGAGAGGTTCCTAAGCTCAAACAACATGAAAAGGAGTGTAGATTGTGACAAGCAGCATGAAGACAGCTCTAATGTACAGAAGCTTGTTCATTACAAGCTTACTTCATACATGCATATAATATTAAAAATATAAGATATAAAAATATAAAATATTTCAACTATGTATAACATAGATCAAAACAATGTTACATATATTTAAATAAATAAGATTCTATATATGAAATCTATGCATAAAGATCTGTATATAAAGATCTAAATCAATGGACGGGGTCCAATTAATTAAAAATTAAAAATTAATATTAATTTGTATTATAAAATACACATTATTAAAAATTATTTACATTGTTAAATTACTAAATTACATTAAATCTAGAAAGTACGCCAGAGAGACACACCTATCATCACTAAAACACATCACCTGACTAAACATTTTAGTTTGAGAAAACAACTGATATAACGAGCTATTGAGGCCGGGGGAGTGATAAGCATCCAACCTCAACTGCCACATAAGTTCTTTACACTCCAATCTGAGTGACTCAGGCCCCCCCGAATTGCCAGCAAACAATTGGTCAATAACTAGGAATGTAAACTCGTGGCTTAGGTTGTCATGAACATGTGTGGCCAAGGCATTATCCATTTTCTTTCTCTTAATGGCATACAAATGCTCATACATTCTGTCCTGTAGTTTCCTGTTGGTCTTACCAATGTAAAAACCGGGACATAACGAACATTGAGCAAGGTATACCACTTGGGAACTGGCACAGTTATACCGCCCTCTAATGAGGAACTTTCTGTTTCTGATTGAAAAAGCGGTGTCCGCCTTGACAAATCTAGAATACCTACACATGTTGCATTTATACATCCCAGATCATGAGGTGACAAAATGATGTCTTGTTTCCAAAATATCTTTGATGTTGGGGCCTCTCCTGAATGTCACCTGTGGGAACTGGTTAAACCCTGTCCCTCCAAACAAATCAGATGATAGAAAACGCCAATTCCTCTTGACTATGGCCACTATTTCATTAGCATCCAAGTTGAAAGTCAAAATTAGGTTAGGTTAGGCTTACTGTCATGATGGTCAATTCAAAGTATTTGAGGGGTTTCCTCAAGATCGGAATGGCCTAGAATAGGTTGAAAATGACCGTTAGCCCTCTTGGCCCTAACTTCAGAGGACAGCTCCACAATCAAGGCCTCCGGATATCCTCGACACAGTAACTCGACCAGAAAGTCGCTATCATCTGATACCACCCTGGCAGCCCTGACGAGTTGCCCCTTAACTAAGGCTCTTTTCTGGTGGATCGGGTGGTTACTATCATAATGCAAATAAGAATCAGAGAAGGTCGGTTTGCGATGGATTTTAGCTAGAAACTGGCCTTGACCCCTATCCTTAGAAAGCTCCACATCTAAATACGATATTCTTTCCGAATCTATAGTTGATGTAAATTTCAGAAAAACAGATTAATTGTTAAAACTAACCACCAAGTCCTGGGCCTCCTCTAGTGTGCCGTTGAACAGAATGAAAATGTCGTTCAAAAATCTTGTGTACAGTGAAACTTTCTCCTGTACAAAGGCACTGGGAAGGACAAAAACTCTTTCCCAATGGGCCATGACCAAGTTGGCTACACTGGCCCTGCAAGGGGACCCCATCGGGACACCAATCAACTGGTGGAACCATCGGTTGTTAAATGAAAAAAAGTTGCAGGTCAGGGTGATATCCAACAATTCACCTACCATTGAAATCTCTTTGGTTGGTGCTTGATGGAAAATCATTTCTAGCTGGATCCATTTGACTGCAACTTCATGAAGGATTGAAGAATATAAATCAATGACATTGATGGTCAAAAAGTAAGAACTTCCATTGAATATAGTTGATCCAACCATCTCCAAAAAAAGACCAAGAGTCTTTAGAAATATGTGGTAAATGTACTACATACTTTTTAAGGATAGTATCCACTACTTTGGCCGCCACATAGGTAATACTACCTCTGGCACTCACCAGCTGATGCATGGGGGGATCCTCAATACTCTTGTGGATCTTGGGGTTTCCAAATAACATGGGAATACGTGGTGAGGGCACTGAGATGAAATTGTATACATCCATATCCAACGATCCATTAATAAACATATCCTCGAAATAAGGCCGCACTCGGCTCACACTACAATTCAGTTCACTCTTGGATACTTCCCTATAAGTCTCAGTGGAGAGTATAGCCAACAACCTGTCAGTATATTCGTCCAAGTCCATGACCACCACTCCACCCCCCTTGTCGGGTTGCATCAATCTGACTGGTGCGGAACATAAAGCATCCAATAATTCCCTCTCATTCTTAGAAATATTGAATTGAGCCGGGCGTTTAGAATTGAGTAAGTTCCGAATATCCAAATCACACATTTGTTCAAATACCCCCAAACAGGGGGCCAAAGGTGGATTATACGTACTTGGGATATGAAACGGGTTCATGGGTTGTGTAGTACCTCCTAGGAGGAATGACAAATTCAATTTCCTCACGAATAGTTTGAGGTCCAAAATAGATTTGTTCATACTAGCATGCCTTGAAGGTACGAAAGATGATCCCTTAGCTAAAACATCCACCAGGGATTGCGGGAAGACGAAATGTGAATGATTAAAGATTTTGAAATCCCTTCCCGTATTATAAATTACCTCAAAAGGCGTGTCAGCCCGAGGATTGGGAGCATCAACTTCCCTCGTCAGTTCCTCCTGGTTTTGTACTTGTTCTTTGTCTTCCTGCTCAGTGCCTGTTGTGGGGACGAGGCTTTGGGTCTGAAAATTTGCCCCAACGGTATCATACTCCACCTGGCCATGATTAACAGTGACATCACCATGATCACCTGCCACATTAATCTTCTACTGGCTGAGTCTCCTGTTATTCACCCCTGTTACACACTCTTGTATCAGCGGTAATTCACCTTCTCTAGGTGGTACATCTAATCGATTCTGGGGTTTAGAATCAACCCCCAAGAAATTCCCTTGAGACCTAGAGGGTTTTGGATAAGCTAGCCCATCCTTGTAAGCCGTGATGTCCCTCGGCAGTTTTTTTACTTTAGTCGAGGTAATTTTAGACAAATACTGGTCAATACTAGTATATGACCTTTCATATTTTGTATCTATACCTAGAGAAGGAAACATCAGCTTTGATTTCGTCATCTAAGATGGATAATTCATTTGTTAACAAATTAATCGCTTCCTGGTAGTGTGAACTAATTAAGTTCACCAGTTCATTCCCATGTCTATCAAATAATGAAATCAAATCATGATGAAACTTGGAGCCCTCCTCCAACTCAGTTGGGTATTGCCAGGAGCGAAAACCCTTGGGAACAATTTTCGCTTGCCGGCATTCATTGAAGTATGACACCTCCAGTTGTAGTCTCCTAAGTCTAAGTAACTTTTGATCAAAAACATGTAATTTAGATGGCAAGTTAGAATTCTCATGTTCAACAGAATCAGAATTGGCTCGGTCGTTATCATCTTTAAAACAAAACGGCCCATTAAGCCATTCACTCAAATTGGCATTCACATACCCTCTCTTCATACCATCCAAGTCATTGATATGATGTTGTGGGGAACCTGCTTAACCAAGAGGGCTCATATTACCTAAAGATGAATTCCTTATTGTTCCCTCTTGCTCCTGCCTTGACTGGCAGGGGAGCAAATTAAATTCAACCTCCGATTCAATCCTAGTTCCACCAGCTAGTACCAATGCCGGAAAAACGGTCAAAGGCACTCCCGAGGATCGTGTTTCAACTACTGAAAGTCCAATTCCTGATGGTGGGATTTGAGAGAGGAGTCAACCCGTTGTGATAATTTGCCCACTTTCTCAGTTAGTAAATTGATCAATAATGTTAAATCTCCAGCCTCAGGCATGACCCCTGCTTCCGGTGTAGTGGTGGACATGAGAACACCAAAAAAACCTTCAAAAACTAAGAAAACAAACTAAAGCAAACCACCGCCAACTCCGGGTAACCAGGATGTCAACACAGTCCACTATTAAAGTATTCCGCAATGAGGAGATGTATACATTCGGTAAAAATAAAAAAGAAAATTTTATTAAGCTATAACCCAAAGCTTTTCGTTGGTGCCTTGCACCAACTCCTTCAGATAAATGAATACATTTGCGCCATTGCAACAAATCTTTAAGAATTCAAAACAATTAAAACAATTAAAAACACGCCCCCCCCCCTTCCTTCTAATGAGACAGTTAAAGGTGCCGATCTAGGAGACCGTAAGCTGACTAACAAATAATATACAGATCATCATAAATCATCATTAATTTAAACATGTCATACTTAAAGAGAATGTAATCCAATGCACTATACTGGAAATGTGTAAGGAATTAAAAATAAGGAATTAAAAGTAAAAACAATTCACTCAATAAAAATATAATAAAATATATATGTATATATGTGTGAGAGGTTCCTAAGCTCAAACAACATGAAAAGGAGTGTAGATTGTGACAAGCAGCATGAAGACCGGTGACAGCACTAAAGTACAGAAGCGTGTACATTACAAGCGTACTTCGTGCATGCATATAATATTAAAAATATAAGATATAAAAATATAAAATATTTCAACTATGTATAACATAGATCAAAACAATGTTACATAAACAGGTCGACATGACTAAAATTGACACTATGTCAGCAAAGCTACATCTAAGAATTCTATATATAGGATGAAAATAAACTGATAAAAATAAATAAGATTCTATATATGAAATCTATGCATAAAGATCTGTATAAAAAGATCTAAATCAACGGATGGGGTCCAATTAATTAAAAATTAAAAATTAATATTAATTTGTATTAAAAATTAAAAATGAATATTAATTTGTATTATAAAATATTATTAAAAATAATATAATCTTATTTATTTTTATCAGTTTATTTTCATCTTAATAGTGGACTGTGTTGACATACTGGTTACCCAGAGTTGGCGGTGGTTTGCTTTAGTTTGTGATTGTAAGGTAGTTAGATGGAAGACTGTGCTTTACAGGATGTGGAATAGTGGATGAGAAGGAAATGGGTACAGGGGCGGGACAGATTCAGTGATTGGTGTTTAGCATGAGGGGAGTGGCTAAGTTTAGTTGAAATGTAGCACTAATGGGGGTGGGTGGGAATAGGGGGCAGGAAGAGGAGCGGAGTGAGCCCGAGGGCAGTGGGGCTAACACTAACTCCAATTATATCCCTGGGCTTACTTGTTACTTTTCTTTGTACACCAAATGTATCTTTTCACTTGCTTCTGTTTACACCAAATGTATCTTTTTGGCTGTATTATACTAGTTTAATTTCACTCCAAATGTATATTTTTGGTTGTATTTTACTGGTTTAGTTTTACACCAAAGTTATGGGCTATGTTTAAGCTATAGATTGTCCCCTTGCAGAGATTAATTAAAAGCTGCAGGGTATATTTTATGGGCTATGTGCAGGGGAGCTGGATGAAAGTAATGTGTGCAGGGTAGATTTGTAGGTTAAAGAGGTAAGATTGTTGGGGAAAAATCTAGCTAGGTTGCACAATGTGGAGGGAGCCAAGAGGTACCTTTAGACTCAGGGCAGCATGAAACAGTACATAGGTAGAGTGTTAAGATACTAGTACATGTTATGGTATTAACCTTATTCAAATTGCAGGTTGGACTTCAAAGACTTGTAGCAGGTAAAGTTTTTCAGGGTAATGTCCTTTCAGTCAGGAGTGTCTTATACTGGGATAGTTTGAGGGGACTACCTAGAAAGAAAACATTTATTATGCGAAAGATCTTATCTTATCAGCACTAATAACTAGCTACCAGACAAGCAGGCATAACACTGTCACTTAAACTATGTAATATATATGGCAATACAGGAGCTCTGTACAGCTACAAAGCACAGTATATGCTTTTTAGCTACATAAATGGTCAACAAACAGTTAAAATGTATCACTACCTTTATAGACTACTCTTGCAATCAGTCACATTTGAAGCTTTTGACAATTTTTCTTGTGCAAGTATTTTTCTTTTCCCTAATTGTCTATCTGGAAGTTCTGGGCTTCTTGCATAATAGTAACAATAAGTAATTTCTTCTTTATCCATAATAGACTACTCTGCCATCTTTATGTCTCTTTTTTGGCCTGTCAGTTTTTGTGGTTTTCATGGACTACTACTTCCTTCTATCACAGGGGGCCATTAAGAGCCACACAGCATGGTGTTGGACAGTGGAGTTGAGCTGAACTGTGCCTCTAGAATATCCATCAGAGATGCACCAAGTGGGCATTGGCATACTCTTGTCCCATTACTCAGTGCACATTTTAGTAATATTGTGTGTTTTGGGCATTATAGGAACATCAGGACTGCAACCAACAAAGGCGCTTGCACAACATAAGGTATTTCCCAGTACTGTTGCTATGTACTATAACAATTAGTTTGCACTGGGACTATGCTAGAGGTGGTGGGCTGTACTTATACTGAGATTTCTGTTTGACTGCATTCACAGGTGAGCCTCTATATGACACACCACCATGGAAGTTCCAATGTCTGATGATGGAAGATCTTATTATTCTGATGATATGGTGGTGATCAGCAGGAATGATTAGGATGTACAGAAAATGTGTGTTGGACACAGGGAGTGTACCTACTGGATACCAACTCAAACCATGGACACAGACTCTGTGCCTGAAGATACACACCGCATAAGTAGGTCATCAATATCTGTCAAATGCCCCACTGGGTGAGGGGTAAAGAAATGGAGTGCATACTGGTATTCTTTGGAGATGTGTACCACCCTCTCCTGATTCAGCTGCATCAATGAATGTGACACAATGCATGTGCATAACCATCACAGAGGCACAGGCTAATACTACCATAGTCAGTTTTGAGTTGATACGGGTACTGCAGAATGTGAAGGGTGACCTCCAGGAGTGTAAGTCTGATACGGGTGACTACTTTAATAGACTCAGTCACATATTTATACATACAATATCCATTCATGCTTGCACATTATGGGGCAGACTCCATCAATGCAGATGATCCTATGTTACCTTTACAAATGGTGGCCATCATGGCCATGGATGACCAAGATCATAGTCATTCAGCATTAGCACTTCCACAGCAGCATCAGCTACCACAGTGAATACAGCCCAGTGAGAGCATTCCTGGGGTCATGAAAGTCACAATAGTAGGACATCTGGTAACAGATAACAATCATGGTCACACACCCCAGACCCATCCATCTAAGGCTGTGGTACTGCCCGTGTAACTCTTGGTAGAGGTGGCTCTCGTGGGTGGATGTGACAAAAACAGAATGCCAAATTATCTACCATACATACTCTGGACCTGTCTATTAATCGAGCCACAGTGCTGCAACTACTGCTGAGGTTGTGACTCAGCACACACAGCCACACACACACACACACACACACACACACTCACACACACACACACACACACACACACACACACACACACACACACACACACACACACACACACACACACACACACACACACACACACAAACCACTACAGCCCTCAGTGCCTCACACACTCAGACAGCCAGTGGCAGTGGTCCAATACAAAGCCACACCTATTTCAGTGATATATTATCAGTTTCTATATCTATCACACATTTCTCCGTGAAAGGCATTCACACTTGTACTCATGATTGAGTAGAGGCTCAGTTTACAGGAACTGCTCTAGGACTGGTGTGCTCTCTTTGATCTCTGGAGTGAATCCAAATGAAATCCAAGGCATCCTTTGAAATCTACAGAAAAATAAGCATGTTTTCACTGTACTGCAATTTTAACCTTTGTATTACTGAATTGCCACTTATGTTTAACTGTTTTAGCCATTTTTATTGTTTTGCTGTTTCAGTTTTCCTGCACTTTGTATTTTCTAGTACTTGTGTTTTTTGTAGCATAGGCTAGATTCAGATTTGCTGTATCCAGACTGTTTGGCATTATTTGAGCAATAAAACTAGCCCCCCATCATACATTAAGAGGGCCCCCTGCACCCTTGTGCAGATGGGTGTAGCAAAGGACCCATCTGAGTTGGAGATTGTTGGAATAAGGCTTAGTACTGAGCATTTCCATTGGCCAGGTTGTTTGAAAATTGCTTAACTTGTTTTAAAAAAGGGTTGTCACAGTTGCTACATAAGTCCCTCTTGTGTGTGGGTTTGCTCTTGTTATAACACAGCTCCATAGAGTTTGGTGATCAGCCACTGTTCTACTATCTTCATCTGAACAACTTGAGGCAGCTGTTTGAGAGCAGTGCACCTTCATGCAGCACTGCGCAGTATAGGTAACCATTGGTGGTCATAGATGCAAAATATAAAGTCGATTTATTTTCCGTTAGAAGCTGCCCGTGCTCCAACTGAGGAGTCCCTTAAATTGCACTTAGCTGCTCAGAGAGCACCTCAGCTGGGCTTTCTACAGCACTTGCCATTTTAACTGAAATCTCCTAATCCCTAATAGTTTCATACCCCTTGAGAGCCCCAATAGTGTAGACCTAGCATTAAGCCCCCAATTAAACCACATCCTTCCTCATTAAAGTAAGCAAATTTACACCTAGCATTATGGATGGTCAGTTCTCCTCCATTTCTCCTGCCAGCCTGATTGACATGAGTATCCTAAGGCAGTGTAGCAATTGCTCCATGTACACTGAAAACCCACTACTCCTAAACCATTCAAGCTCAATGTGTGAGAGATGCATATACACTAAGAATTTGGAATCCTTGCTCTCTCATTCACAGAACAGTGACACTGAGCAAGTTGTCATCTCACATACTACACCTCCTGCACAAACCATGCTGCCAACACATAAACTATCATACTCAGAGGTACTCACCAGAAATTTACTTAAACACCAGAGAACTCTGAAACACAAACATGCTACACCTAATACAGTACCTACAGCACTCGATACACATAAAACCACAAGCACAAGTGTCTCACCAAACAAGCCCCTAAGGTAAAGCACATCTAAACCAATTTTTTTGGTTATAGGTGACTATAGTGAGACACACAGATGTCCCACTCAGCAGGCTGGACAAGGATAAGGTTATGGTCAGCTAGCTATCAGGTGCCATGATCCACCAGATCACACAGGCAGTCAAGTCTCTCCACAACAAGTACTGCTATGACTTCATCATAGTTCATGTTGGTGTGAATAACTTGAGACATACCTCACTGGAGTGTATGAAGAAAGACATGACTGAGCTCTTTGAATATGTCTCAGGCAGGTATGTCCCTAGCCCTGAGCAGCATACTACCTTCACCTAAGATGATACCACAATATAAGCAAAAAATGATTGGCTTCAGCAATTGGATTCGTTTCTGGTGTCATTCTAAGAGGATCCAGTACCTGTCAACCTGGGATGACATGGTAGATGGGCCACACTGCTTTCCAGAGATGGTCTTCATCTGTCACCTCTGGGATTTCAGTTACTGACTGGCTAAGGGTATTGCCTCCCCCATAGTGCCTTTATTGGCAATGTCACATCAACAACATTCCTGATATAAAATATCTTCAAAAAGCAACCTCAAGGTTATGTTGTTAAACGCTAGGAGTCTAAACCTAAAACTGCACTCAGAGGAAGCAGCCCTCACCTTAGAAGATGCTGACATCTGAGCAGTCACAGAGACTTGGTTTAAGAATGCATAAAGCACCCCAACCACACCGGGTTATAATGCCTTCAACATATTCAGACCACAAACTGAAAGTGCAAGGACTAAAGGAGGTGGAGTATCAATATTCATCAAAGATAAATACACCTCTAGAGTGGTCAAACAAAATGATTCCCTTGAACTAATCCAGGTCCAATTGACTGTAGGTAAGACCCCTCTCCAAGTTATTGCCAGTTAGAGGACCCCCTCCAGGAACCAGAATACCCACACCGCATACTTGGATCTAATTGAATCTCTCAAGACACAACCAAACACCATGGTTTTAGGTGACTTTATCTACCCATCCATAGATTGGGTAAATTATACTGGTACAAACACTTGCCTAAAGGTTCTTGGACTTTATCAACTTCAGTGCTCTGGATTAGTTGATTGACACCTCCACAAGGGGCTCAAACATTCTGGATCAGGTGCTCACTAACATGGGTGATCGTTGCACCACCCCATGTGTGCAGCCCTCCCTAGTGAGGTCTGATCATAAATTAGTCCCATTAGAAGTAACGATAACATCTGACCTTCTAAAGCCAATTACAACCTAATATGTGATGGCATTTGTGAAGATAGGTAAAGGCTGCTAGCCTAGCCAGATAGAATTTTGTAGATAATTCTGTCATTTGTTAATGTAAGCTACAGACCTGTTCTCTTAAATGTGAAAAGACTGCATTGGGTATTGAACTGCAAAAATGTAACAACAGTGAACTCTGCTGTAACAAAGCTGACAAGTCAATTCTTTAATGTCAAAACTCAGAGCCAATATGTCTGAATAAAGGAATTCTGTCTATTGTTTTGAGGCCAGATATAATGGCTAGAATTTGAATGTATAATTTCTTTTATTGCCCTGGTTCCTGACCAGCTGTAAAATCAAAGGGGCTATAAACCTCTGTGAGTCTGTTAGCCTAGGAACCAGAAAGAAATGATGTAATCTGAAATGAATCAGTGGTACTGGGTTATCAGTTTAGGGAGAGAAAGAATGAGAGCTTTAGAGCATTTGTTTGAGAACATCCAACTCAGCACTGCCCATGTCAATATGTAAGTAGGATCTTAGACTTTAGTGTTTCTCTTAGATATAGCTAGGAAATAGGAATATTGGAATAGTTTGTTTTTCTGTGATGTCAGAACTTTTCTACAGTATTATTTTAAGTATTTCTCTGTGATCTCTGAACTCTTGACTAGCACTGTGTAGAGATCTTGTGTAGTTGTGTAGAGATAATTTAAGCTCTAAGTGTACATTGCATGTATGTAGTGATAGTGTACCAAGTCACTCCAAATAAGTCTTGACTGTTTAATTGCACTTACCATTTGGATAATAATATTGCACAGTAATTATTGGACACCCTTTAATAAGGCCTTTGAGTAACTGATAAATATTAGTGGGTGGTGGCAAGTGGTACTACCATATAGTCTGGATAAAAGGGGCACAGCTGGAGAACCTGTGCCAGCCTTACCCATATGTGTCTGTGTGGTTGTAAATACCTCTTATCTCAAAGTGTGTGTGTGTGTGTGTGTGTGTTAGCTACTTGGGCAGGGACATGAAGCACTGGTTGGACAGAGAGGGTGCTGGAGGTTTTAGCTTGCCCACTAGACTGAGATTTGGACCCTATAGCTGTGCCAGTGGGGAGTCTTATTGGGGCCTGGAAGAAAAGGAGAAACCAGCCCAGACTGACTGTGATATCTGTGTGCTCTTAAGGGAAATTGTACTTTACTGAGTGTGTATTTTCTTTTCCCCTATATGGACACCCCTCACTGGTGTTAGTGGTGAGGATTGAGGCTCCTTGATTGCTGGGCCAGTGCACAGGTGTCACAGCATTAATAGCTTCTTAGTGCTTGCCCTCACTGATTGCATGGAGACCTATACTAGGATTTACACCAATGCCTTGTATAAGCACCTATACAAATGTATTTACTGTGCCCCCCACATCCCCCCAACAATATATTCTCACTCCAGGGTCACACTACAGTGGGGAACATGGCATATACCTGTCAGTGCTGTTTTTCGGTCAAATGAGTTTTCGGTCATATGGGTTTTCGGTCAAATTAACTTTCGGTCATTTGGTCTCAGTCAAATGGTCTTCGGTCATATGTAGTGAACCTATATATATATATATATATATATATATATATATATATATATATATATATATATATATATATATATATATATATATATATATATGTATATGGGTCCCTATTATGAGAGCGAAAGTCCTTTTAAGCAAATCCGTGAATGTCACGAACCGGCATTACAGCGAATGTCAAATGGTTGGCCCGTCTGTGGTATAACTCCATAAAGTAGGTGTGCGATAATTATGGACCTTAGGGTTAGGGTGCGGGTTAAGGTAAGTGCATAGATAGGTAGTGTATGTAAGATTTAGTGTAGGTTTTTGTTAAATGTATGTATGTGGATTATTTATTTTGTTTGTGTATATTTTCTTAGGGGAAGTGTGCTGTAGTTATGGACCCTAGGGTTAGGGAGGGGTTAAGGATAGTGCACTCAACCTAGTATGTGAAATCAACAAGACTTACTGGAGAGACAGATATGTCTCACAGAGGTTACCTCTCCTCTGCAACAAACTTCTAGTTCAGTGAAACAGAAACCCTTGCTGACTGTATTTAACTGTAATTTGGATGATTGGATTGTAAACTACAAATTCACCCTGGGAGTTTCACCTGTGTCCCTTTTGGAAAGGGGTAGTAGCTGTTGACTGAGTTCCACTTTATACCTTGATATTCTTGGGAACAAGGGTGGTACTTGGCTAGGCTTGTAAGGGTCCTCCTATGATCTTATAATCCTATGATGATGATTATTTATGTCCTGCACTTTATTCTTTGTTACTTGGTTTGCCTATGTTTGATGCAAAGTGTAGCCATCCTATGCATGGATAAACACAGCCTGGTGCTGGGTTTGCATGCATCAAATTTACTATAGTGTATATGCTGTATTATGGACCAAATTGCACTGCTGCCTCTTTGTACCTGCCTCCTTCTAACATGCTCATTCTCTGCTGTTGGCTGCTTTACTGAGTCTTCATCTAGCTCAGCCAACACTGCCTGGTGTGCTCAGGCCATGAACACAGTATCTGTGTCCACAGACACCCAAGACACACGCATCACACAAAGAGGTCATCATGTTCCTTCTGCTGTAATTTTCTCCTAAGTATTATATTGTGCAGCACTGCACAAACTGAAATGATTTCAGCACATGCACCAGTGTCATAATAGAGGGCATCATCAGATACACGGAGGCAATGAAAGCATGTCTTCAGGAGCCCAATCACATATGCTTCAATGTCACTGGTTTGTGATAGGGCTTCGATGTATCCCTAGGCTGTCTCATTCTGTGGATTTCTGATGGATGTCATAGCTAGGACTCCATAGCATATCCAACATCATCAATAAGATGCCCTTGGGGGAATTTATCCCTCACAAACCTTTGAAAGATGTCAGATGTCTGCCAAATGTAGAACCATGATAACTGCCTATGTGGCTTGACATATTGTAAATGATACTCTGTGCATTACAGACCACCTAGCATTTAACGGAGTGATACCCTTTATCGTTCACATACCTTCTTCCTCTGTCCCCACGTGGGGCCTTTATTTCAAAGTCAGTGCAGTCTATGGCTCCCTCAGTGACTCAGAAATATGGGCTGCATCATACAAGTTCTGAATAGTGTGTATTCTCTCCTCTTTGGTATGTGGAATCACATATGCTCCACCGCATGTTGCAGCATGGTGCAGAGAAACTGATGGTGTATTTTCAAAGCAGATGCCTAGGAAACCCCCGTTGTATCCCCAGTCAGTCAGTGAAATATCCCTGTGATTAGTATATGTAAAGCCATACAACTTTGATATCCACTGGGACAGGTAATCCACAACCCCCATGGGCCTACAGATGAGGCCGACACATCTACTGACTCCTGCATGGCATCCCTATTTGCACATAAGTGGTACACAATGTTAGTGTCATGAAGCCCATGAAATGTTAAGTGGAATCAGATAGCACAGCACCTCATATGGTGGCAACGCACATCACTGTGGCTTGTAGCATCAGTAATAGCCTATTGCATATACACACTAATTAATGCTGTGGCATCCTCTAACATATTTCTGCAATTCTATGCAGACAGGCAGCTCCAGCTGATAAAACAAAGCCAGATACAAAAATGTAAAACAATTGGAAATAATGGCTCAGGAACCAAGGAGATCACTTTATTCAGATATTAAAACTAGTATAAAACAATAAACTTTTTCATCACGTGCTTCATCAGCTTAGTAACACAATACTCCAGTGAACCTTGTTTAATCGCACCCTACTTTATCTGCTAGCCTCTTGCTGATTTAGTACTTTAGGCTGAGAAGAGGTTTTTTGAACTGAGTCCTATTGTAGTGTGCATCTACCTTCTACATTGGTCAGTGTTATTCCCTGTGTTTGTTCACTTGTCTTTATATACGCTTTATGCTGATCCTATACTTTTACCCTGCATACTTAAGAAGACAGGGATTACTAGGATAAAGAACATCCTAATAGCATTGTCCTGGGGCCTCCAACCGGGCGCATGTTTTCATTAGGGGAATTGTACTAATGCATACCAGCTGTACCTGTGAAATTTGCACTCTACCTCACATGACCTGTTGATGTTGTTTTACAAAAGTTTATATTTAACAATAGTTGCTGCTGTTTTACAAATGCTTATATTTAAATGTATTTCTCTCTACTCCTGCACCTGCTCTCTCACTCTCTAACTAACTTTGTACTCCCTTATACCTTTTATTCCTAACCCACCTCTCTTGTTTCTTTCCAGCTTTGAAGCCTAGTGCTCCTCATTTGGGTTGTCCCCTCCCTGCTGACGTATTCAGTTGTCTCCCTGAATCTACAATAAAGGCCTTTTGTGTCGGCACCCAGGAAGCACCTTAAAATACCTCTCATCTGCTGGTCCTATTGTCAAAGCAGAAAAGTGATTTTTGCTGTATGTCCAATTTTGTTTCTACTGTTATTTATTATAACCCTATCGTGTGCAGCACCCACGTGGAACCACCTAAGGTTGCTTACTCTCCCCTGCTTGCTAGCGTTGTAATAGTAACTTTTCTCCCTCTCCACTCATATCTAGCCAGGTGTCATACTCCCTCATGCTCCTGCCTGACTAGAGTCACCTGTGTCTGCTACCCTCACCTTTCTCTAGGTTGTCCTGATTTCCTTCATCCTTTTTAATCTCTCCTTTCCCATCTTGTACACTCTTGGCTGCTGTATCTCCTTCTGTTTCCTCCTACTCATACTACGTGACTGAATCCTGACTATATTCTATCTTTCTAACCCCTCTTTCTTTTCCCTCAGCATACCTTTTTTTCTTCCCTGTATAATACTTGTACCTTTATTTGTATACTTACCTTGTTCCTTCTATGTTTTTCACCTTTATATCTAACTATCATTTCTCTCACTAAGCTCCTATTCCTACTTTCCTATCTACGTAGTGTTTCAGCTCCTCTGCTGAACTGATTGGCTACGCTCTCTCTACTCTAACTGTTTCTGCCCCGCTCCGCTCCCCTCCCTACCCCCTTATCCCACCCACCCCACGTACCCCTACCCTTATACTTCACTTACCACACCCCCTACACAAACACACCTATCCAAACCCCTGTCCTAATTTGTTAGTCTCCACCCACTAGTAACTACCTTACTCCCTTTCCCTCTCATCTCCCCTCCCTCCTACACCTTGACTTATACTCTAGCTCCTTCTTCCACTTTTCATTAACTTCTACTATACTTATATCCTATCTTGGGCCTGGTAGTTCCTTTTATCCCCTCCTCAACTTGTCCTCTAAAACTTATACAATGGCATCCATGGCCTATATAATTAAACAAAATCCAGCTAAGCTACTACCCCTGTCTATCTCTTTTCTAGTACTCATACTACCCTATCTCCTGACCTCTTATGAAATAAAGTATAATTATCACTTTAAAACTTCTTCCAAACAAACTGCTTCAGATTTAACAACCTCAAATTTCACACATTCTAACATTACATCTACCTCTTGCTACCTCTTAGCTAAATACCACAGACTATCCCATCTTAAACCTAATAATCTCATGCTAAGAAAACTAAAATATTTACTGTTATTTACCAGTAAACACCACTTAAAACACTACCCTCTACCCTGGTAGATGGTGATATACATCCTAACCCAGGACCCTCTATTATTTCCTCTGAAGCCACACCTACCATTTCTAACTCATCCCTTCCATTACCAACCTCTAATGCAAATACCTTACTCATAGGACACCTTAATATCAGAAGTGTTAACAACAAAGTCACCCATCTGCACTCCCTTCTTGATTATTACTCTTTTGACATCCTATGTTTAACTGAAACCTGGTTAAAACCCCTCACTAAAGATACTGAAATCATTCCACCAGGTTACAACATTCTGAGACTGGACCGCAATACCCGCAAAGGTGGGGGAGTAGCACTCCTATTTAAGTCTGATCTAAATTTATCCTTAGTACCCTATACTCCCCTGGAGAACTCCAAGACTGAACTCCTTATATCAAAACTACAACTGAACCCAAAAAAAGCCATCTATATTATCTGTATCTATCTACCCCCTGGAAATAACTCCTTAATTATAGAAAACATCCTTAGCTGGGCTTCATCTACCTACCCACAAGAAATTGTAATACTTGGGGACTTTAACCTTGACTGGTTCTCAGTCAATACTAACAACCCACTCTCTCTTATTAATCTCCATGGCTTTACACAAACAATAAACACCCCGACTAGGATTAACAAACCTAACAACAAAGAAAGTATACTAGATTGGATTCTTGTCAATAAACCACAACTACAATATCAAACCGGCACTTTGCCAGACGACATTAGTGATCACAACTTAATCTATATCATAAGAAAGAAGAACACCACTACTAACGCCCCCACCATCAGAACTTCTCGCAGTAAGAAATATTTTAACCCTATCCTATTTAACACTGAACTAAATGCCTGTAACTGGAAACCTCTAGAAACTCTTCCTCTAGAAGAAGCTGTTCAATTTTTTAATACCACATTTTTATCAATCCTTGACAATCATGCACCAAAATGAACTATCAGAGTCAAAACTAAACCTGCCCCCTGACTATCTAAGGAAACTAGACAAAAAATGCTACTCAGAAACAAATCCTGGGTAAAATGGAGAACTAGTAAATCTCCCTCAGATCAAGTGACTTTCAGACACCTAAGAAACAGTACCAAAAAAGCTATTCTTTCTGACAAGAAAAACTACTATAGTAACCTCCAACAAGCAAATTACAATAATCCCCAAAAATTCTGGTCTACCTTGAATAGACTTCTCCACCCCGGACAGACTACCACTCCCTCTCCCTCTGGGTCCAGTAATAATTCTTCCCATGAAACTGCCAATGCTTTCAACTCCTTCTTTACTAATACTATCAATTCACTGGCCTCCAACCTTCCCATTGACAATTCTAGCATCCCTGATCTTGCATCTTCTAATCAACCAACATTTATAATACAACCCATCTCCACCACCTTCATCCAAAAATGCCTCCAAAAACTTAAACCATGTACCCCTTCTGCTGACCAACTTCCATCTGAATTCCTCCAAAAAGCTGCTAAGGAAATAGCCTATCCCATTTCTATCCTTATCAACAGAACTATTAATGAAGGAACCATACCTGACATCTGGAAAATCTCACACATTATACCGTTACATAAAGGAGGAAACTCCAATGAATACTCTAACTACAGACCTATAGTCCTCCTGTCTCCCCTAGCAAAAATCATGGAAAAATGTGTTCACTACCAGCTAATGAATCACTTAACTAAAAATAGCATTCTTACTCCCTGTCAACATGGCTTTAGGCCTTTTCATAGTACCACCACTGCTCTCCTTTCCTTTACTGACTTTATAAACACAAACCGCAACAATAATATTCTATCTTCAGCCCTCTTTATCGATCTGTCCAAAGCCTTTGACATGGTCAACCACCCCCTC
>NC_056727.1:82767199-82842199 GCF_019279795.1 Protopterus annectens | reverse complement strand
AGAGCATACCGGTGATAGAGCTTATCTGTGTTACACAGCAACATGTCTAGGTATGGTATGCAGAATTTAGGTAAATGAGCAGGAATTCCATTCAGATTTAACATACAAAGCACCAAAATTGTTAACAGTGGCATCCATCTATCAATAGCCATTATGTCCCCTAGTAGGAGACAGATATGTGACCACCTTTTCCAACATCTACATCTATCCCCACCTGTGAAACAATTCCCCAAAGGCATAGAGCCTCACAATGACATCATCTCAATAAAGATATTATAGCACTACAAAAGTGTGTTTGCCACACACACACACACACACACACACACACACACACACACACACACACACACACACATACTCATGCATGTAAATATATATATATGTATATATATATATATATACATATATGTGTGTATGTGTGTATATATATATATATATATATATATATATATATATATATATATATATATATATATATATATATAGATATATATCTACAGGGTCTACGTTAAATGTTCAAACATCCAAAATGTTGAACATTACATGGTCGAGACCGAATGTTCGACATTTGGATGTTCACACATTAAAAAAAAAAAAAAAAAGAAAACACAGAAAAAAACACTTTAACAGTGTAGGCAGGCAAACCCCCCTGCACCCCCTACTTAAATATACCAACTCCGAGACCGCACTTCAGTGCAGAAAGGGGAAATTCTCCCAATCTGCACCATACAGTGCCGTTGAAAGTCTATCTTCGAGCACTCAAATTTTCCAACGTTTGGTCTCGACCATGCAACGTTCAAAATTTTGAGCGTTTGAAGATTTGACAGGTACCCTATATATATATATATATATATATATATATATATATATATATATATATATATATATATATGTATATATATGTAATATATATATGTACACACACACACACACACACACACACACACACGCACACAAAAACACAGTTTTATACAGTTACAGTGCTACAGACTATGTTTAACAACACAGTGCTAGAAGAATATTCCTGTAGCCTACAACTACTGTCACTGGACACATCTGCTCTACCTTGCTGTGGGGTTGCTCCGTGTGAGCTATTCTTCTTATAGGAAAGGGTAAAAGGTTATCGAAATGTAGCAAAATAGTGATTTCATAGCGAGAACCAAGCCATATTGAGATACAGATTGTGATTAGTATGCATGAACGGGTAATGAGATATACACAAGATCATAGCCCATTATGTGAGACAGACATCATGCAATGGTACAAGACCTACTCCATAAATTTATAGACACAAACACAGTGAGATGCACACACAGACACAGACATATACACATCTACACACAGAAAGTCTTACACACACACACACACACACACACACACACACACACACACACACACACACACACACACACACACACACACACAGACAAAAATACATGTGCAAACACACAGAAACTAGCACAGACAGACACACACACAAAGCACACATGCAGATACAGACATACATAGAAAATCACCACACACACACACACACACACACACATACAGACACACACACACACACACACACACACACACACACACGCACACACACACACACACACACACACACACACACACACACACACACACACACACACACAGTAAGTGTAAACCATTTTCAACTTGGAATATCTACTGACTCGTAGATTTATAGAGTCTACAAGGCAAGGTCAGTCAACAGACCATAATGGCCTTACCAATATCCCCTCTTATAAGGTACCACTTGCCTCAAGTCAACCAATGTATTTTTATAGTTTATTATTACTATATCCCTTATTTCAGTTAATTGTGCTCTGTAATACACAGGCTACCATTCTTTTGCATTGTACTTTTTATATTTTTCTTAAAATTATTTGACAAACTTACCAAGTTTTGCTTTTCATGTTTGTTATCCAGTTTTTTTGCTTCTAACTTGAAGGAAACCCATACTTTCAATTTTGAAAATAATAAACTGGACTTTTTTTTCAGTCTTGAACATTGGTCTTAATTAGTTTGACATGTTTCCACATTACTGGTTTCACTTCTGTTTTAATTATTCAGCATCAGAACACTAGTGACAAGATGGCCATTCCATAGCTCTAGTAACATAAGAACACTAAAATAAATAGTTACTGTCACTTTAAACACTGTGGGACTTTTTCTTTAGGTTGAAAGTTACTGGTGGACCTTGTCACCCCTCGGAAGGTCCATGATTTCCTTGTGATGCCCACTCTGGATGGCATTATTGTTTTGCATTTGTTTTATTATTATTATTATTATTAGTTTTGATGCACAAATATTTCCTCTGGGTAATGTTTCAAAGTTCGTGCTAGATATGTAATTGTTGTTGAGAGAAGTATTTTACATGCAAACTGTATCAATTATATGGTATCATTTGATATGCTGTGAATATCAGCTAGTGTGAGCCTTGAAACACAGAGACTGAGTGGGTGAAAAAATGGAGTTACATATACTAATTCTGAGATGGCCTTTCCCTGAATATTTTCTTTTTTCTGTGGTATGGCAGTCTCAGAGTTAGTATATATAAGTTTGGGGGTGTTTCCATTCAAGTTTGGGGGGTTGTGGAGGCTCGCCACCCATGAAGAGCAGTATTTGAGATTTCCTCCTCTGCATTTTCAAACTTTTTTCAGTGTGCCAGCAACTGGAATTCTGACTGCTGACATTACAGTAGGAACCCCATTTATACATGTGAACAGATAATTTGTATGGTATATGCATACAGTAATATATCCATTTCCTACCAGATGGAACATTTACTATATCACCTGCAGTCTCCTAACCTTGCAACCTTCTTATTTCTGTTTAGGTTATAGCTTGCATTTTGTGCAAAACCTATTAACATGTAGTACTTTGTTGAAATGAACAAGCAGTTTTCTTTCTTTAGAAAACACCAGCTCCTTTCAATAAAGCACTGCAAATTTGAATAAGCTGGTGTTTTTTATAATGTTTTGCGATGTACAGGGAAGCAAAAATTATTTTCTCAATTCTAGTTTGCATGTAGGTGTTGGGCTGGCTTGAAATGTTTATTTACTGAGTGGGACAGAAATAGTGGTTTGTGAAAGTTTTCAGTGCCAGCTCCTGTGTTTTGTGCTGTAAGGTGTTGCCATAGCTCTCACCCTTCCATCTCCAAAGTGTGGACCACTGTGTCTTAAAACATGCAGAAAATAGCTAAAATGTATAAAATTTACTATCAGCTTACAGAAACTTCAACCAGGAAGCTCACAGCATGGTTAAAATGTGCTTCATTGTACTTATAAAAAGGTTCTTTTGATGCATTAATATGATTCAATAGTATTTACAAAGGATATTAATTAAAAAATTCTTAATAATGAACAATGAACAATGAATGCGTAACAGAGCATACTGAAATGGAACAGGAAGGCATATGGAGTTTTTAAGACTCAAAATGAGGAGGCGTTCTCATAATGGGGTACAGCTGAGATGTATGGTATGTATGTGAGATGCATTTGTTTTCACCTGTGCTAACCATGTACACTAATTTATGCTTTTAATATACTGAGTGGCCAATAGGATTTTCTTTTTTTCAAATGCCGAATTTCTAAATGAGGACATCTGATATACAGATAGGCATATTTGAAATATAGATCTTTGACTTTAAGAGGAGTTACTAGCACTGGAATCATATGTCATGTGACCACTTTCCTGCTGCACATCAATAAAGGTTTATGTTGAATGCATGTTATATCTGATGCCTCTTCTTTTGCTCACTTTGCATGCATACATGCTTTTCAGTGTACATGTACCACTTTGAATGCATGCATGCTTTTCAGTATACATGTACCACTTTGAATGCATGCATGCTTTTCAGTGTACATGTACCACTTTGCATGCATGCATGCTTTTCAGTGTACATGTACCACTTTGAATGCATGCATGCTTTTCAGTGCACATGTACACATGGTGTCTGAAATAAACATACTTTGGTACCAGCTGCTGCATTTTGTTCTACTCTGAATTTTGGTTGATTGAAGCTGATTTCTATAGTTCCTGAATTCATTTTGTACCATTCTTATGTGCAATTAAAGCCCATTTTCATTTCTTGTTTCTTGATGATAAAAGTACTAATTCCAGTTCTGCTTTCGTATCCTCATATTTTTATGTTAAAATGATAACCATTTGAAATGTCAGGACCTGCTAGAGCAAGTCCTGAAATAAGGAGACTGAATGGCCAAAACATCGGACTTACATACACCAAGTCCGAGATGCATTTCTCAGAATATTCCCTTTTCTTTGAGGTATGGCAATCTCAGAGTTGGTATATATAAGTTCAGGGGGTGCGGGATGCAGGAGGGGGTTGCGGCCCTGCAAAAAAGAAGAATGATTTTCGAAATTCGCTCTTCTCTTGTGTTTTCGGTCTTTTTTTTCTGGCTTGTCGGCACTTAGGTTCATAGGTTCATAGGTTCATACTAGGCTATCTGCCCTGGGGCAATTATAAGCCTAGCCCGATTCTGTATGGCTTACGCCACCCCTTGATTTGAGTATACTGTGCCCTTTTTAAGGTTTAGTTTACTGCATCTGTCTAATAGTGACACAGGAGTAATCCCTGGGACAAACCTACGATCCCCCATCCACCTATCGAGATTCTTCTTGAAGAGATTCAGTGAGGTGCTCTGCCTCACATGAACTGGAATTCTATTCCAGAGCGAAGGGAGCCTCTGGGTTATGAACCTGTCCCTCTAGCAAGTTCTATTTATTTCTGTGCTGAGGTTCAAGTCCCTCGAGCATGTGGCTCTAAGGGATTTAGATTTACTGACGTGGAGCATGTTTATTAATTCTGGATTTGACATAGCTTTGTATGTCAGGCATAGATCGCCTCGAAGTAGGCGGTATGCACCTGAGTAGAGCTGGAGTTTTTTTAACCGGGCAGCATATGGCATCTGTTTGAGACCCTTGATCCTCTTGGTGAGATACTTTTGGGGTCTCTCTAATTGCTGTAGGTGTCGGGTAAGGTACATCCCAAAAGGGGCATTGTATTCTATGATGGGCCTGATGAGGGATGAATAAAGGGGCACGATTACCTCTCTTGATCTAGATGTGAAACCCTTCGTGATGAGGTGGGCTATGTAGAAGGTCTTTCTAACCACTTTGACAATGTGGTTTTCAAAGGAGAGATTGCTATCAACTTGGGTCCCCAGGTCTTGGCATTTTGACTACTGACATTTCAATAGGGAGCAGTTGAAACAGCTGCATTTCTACCAGTATTAACCACAAATTTAGTACCGCAAACATTAATTATTTTCTCTTTTACACACATTTCCACCAAACCAAAAAAATCAAAAAATATATTTCTTTTATTTTTATTTGAAATTTCTTCTCTGCATCCTCCAGCACTGTATTATCTTCATGGAAACTTATGAGGAAATTAGACTATGAATTCACATGTTTGAGATGAATCTCAATTCTAGTAGTCTTGCTAAAAAAACAAAACAAAAAACAAAACCAAATAAAACAAAACAAAAAATCAGTGGGAAGTTTCCATTTAAGTCACAATGTGAGGAAACAATTAAGGTATTTGTAAGACTCTTAATCTTAATGAAGAGGAATAGGCACGGTACATGCCTTGAAAGAAGTTGCAGGGTCATTCTAAGCCAGAGAAGAGTCTATCGTATGTAAGGCATTTATTTAATCAAGGGATCAGGAAGCTATACTATGTGCTTGGTGATTTGCATGATGCACTGATAAGTGACAGACCTGTGTGAGGAATCACTGATAATTAAGTCAGAAACAGATTATTAAGGGATGCTTACATGACACTTGAAAAATGACTGGATATTTGTAGACTGAGTGAGCTTTCAAACACACTGTTTGAAAGTATCACCAAAGAACTGAAATTATATAAAGTAAAGCTCCGAGTGAAAATGAGAGCAAAATGAAGCCTAGAATTAAAAAAATAAATAAATAAAAATTAAAATAACAGCATTTCTGACTGCATGGCTTTCAATGACAGGTGGTAATACAAGAGTAGTGGCTACAGGCATGTAAATGTACACTGCAGAGCTACTAGGTCAACAGTTTATTTGTGATTCCATGTATTTGAAACAATGTTGCAGCAAAATCAGTATGCATTAGTACACAGCATAAATGTTGTTACACTGTAAATGTGGTGCATGCTGTAAGCAGAACAGATTATTTTGTCAGAAAGCTTATGGTTAATGACATGGATGTTAAATATAAACTCAATACTGCTACAGAATGTAACATATTTTTCTGAATCTGTTTAAGGAGCTGAATTTGTTTATTAATGTGTACAGGTTTCCATGTATTCTTGACATATTAAGGGCACAAACTAAAGCTCCAAGTACTATCCTTCAGAAAACATTAAAATCAACAAAATACATTGGATCATAGTACTTATGACACACTTGGCAAGATTATGTTTGAATGCATTAAATATAATGCATCTGAAAAAATGTATGCATATGAGATATATAGCAAGTATACAGCAACTATAACTTTACTAGACATTACTAGTACTTGGATCAGTGTGTCATGTGAGCTTGTTCCTTGGACAGATTAGTAAAAATAATTATTGAATGCCATTGATTCTAACACCTGTTCATTCAGCTTGAGTATGTGCATGTTTTTCAGTTTTTCGGATGTATTGCAGAATGAAGCTCAGCTTATTTATAGATCCACACAGGCATGCAATTGACCCCAGAGAGAAAGAAACTCAAACTGTTAATAATAAAAAAAAACAAAAAACAATAAAAGAATATTTCAGGAACCTTTTTACATTTCATGTCTCAGTACTGACCAACGACCATGCACAATATATTAAGACTTGTGCATTATTCATGTGACACTCATTTGGACTCTATTTCCCTATGACTTGCACTAGATGGTGCTAATCAGTGGGAGCTCTACCATTCAGTCCAATGACGGAACCTAGGAGGAGCCAGGGTAAATCTGAGGGCCAAAATCATAGCTCTATGCCTAAAGACAGTTGAGAGGTATGACAACAAGCTTTACAACTAGGCCATTAGGAGCTTCTCCCATTTATAAGCAGGATAAGAAGATGATACTGAGCATGAACTTCTGGTTTACTTCTTAAATCTCCTTGATAAAAGACCGGAAAGATGTATTAGCCAAGTTGTTATAATTTAATGTCTGGCCTGAATGGAACACCGAATTGTGAATGAGACCAGAGCTAACTTCTTCATTATAAATCTTTAAAAACAAATATAAACCCAGTGTTATCCTGATTTTCAATATACTAAAACTGAACTAGACAGGTATACACTGCTTAGCATATCACTGACATGCAACATTTCTGAGGAATCATTAGTGACATTTTTAAATAGCTTCAGATTTTTCATCAATTCTTCAGGCAGTGGTCTCTCACATACTTCTCAACTGTCCAGATTTTTGCAGAATGTCCATAGTTTTGTCTCATATTTTTAATTTGTTACTAATAAAATTTTGGGTTTCTGATAAATTATTGGCAAATCATTGAATTTTTGGTGAATCACTGCAGTCAAAAATAATGGCAGACATTTGAGTTTCAGACTTCATACCCTTTAGAAAATACTCACTAATGTAAAACCTGTTATTCCATCAACTTTCTATGTTTCTAAGAGCAATCTTTAAAAAAACTTGTCTGTATTTTTGGGCATCCCCCCCCCAATTATTTATGGCTTTGTCCAGATTTCTTGCTCTAAGAGGTTAAGAGGTATGGTCTTTCACCACTGATCTTTAAACATGAAACATTGAAATAAGTGTTTCTGTGTAATTTTTTTCCCTAATACTACAGAAAGTGTTTAGTTTATATATCCCCTCCTACCAGTTTGGTACAGCCTTCTGTTACCAAATGGTGTGATGTGTGATGGTAGCCTTGCCTACCAGTCTGGTAAAGCCTTCTGTTACCAAATGCTGTAATGTGTGACTGCATGGGCTATTAAACATACAGTGATTTATACTCTGTTACCAAATGCTGTAATGTGTAACTGCATGGGCTATTAAACACACAGCGATTTGTATTGTTACCAAATGCTGTAATGTGTGACTGCATGGGCTACTAACATACAATGATTTGTACAGATAATCCCAGTTTTGCTGTCTTTATCTGCAGGAGATAGGAATGTGTTACATTTCTGAAGTTTGTCTCGTACATATATTGTAAATTGCTAAAGCCTGCACTGTTCTGCTATGTATGCTAATCATCTGCTTACAGCAAATAAGCATATAGTGGGACATTTATGGATAACTGATAATGGCCAATACATGTAAGAAATATAAGAATTTGCCTAACTAATGTGGTGTTATATTCTGAAAATGAGTACATGTCTTCTAGAGGCTGCATTTTTGAACAAGTCTTTACTGATTTATTGGTTGGTTATTTGTGGAGGTCTGAAGGATTTCAATAAAACAAAATATACATCTTTAGACTTATTTTGAAGACAAACAAGGCAGACAACAATAGTTGTTGTCAGATTACTACAAAGGCAGTGCATTCTACTGCATTCACTGTTAGATTTGTTTGGCTGAACATTCCTACTACTGCACATTTAAACATTCCTACTACTGCCCTTTAAACATTCCTACTACTGCACATTTAAACATTCCTGCTATTTAAACATTCCTACTACTGCACATTTAAACATTCCTACTACTGCACTTTTAAACATTCCTACTACTGCCCATTTAAACATTCCTACTACTGCACATTTAAACATTCCTACTACTGCCCATTTAAACATTCCTACTACTGCCCATTTAAACATTCCTACTACTGCACATTTAAACATTCTTACTACTGCCCATTTAAACATTCCTACTACTGCACATTTAAACATTCCTACTACTGCACATTTAAACATTCCTACTACTGCCCATTTAAACATTCCTACTACTGCACATTTAAACATTCTTACTACTGCCCATTTAAACATTCCTACTACTGCACATTTACTCACCAGATACAGCCATCATTGACTGACTCCTTCATTTCAGTTGGGAACAGCAGTTCTGATGGCTAAAAATATCTCATAGCCATTGGATACCACAATCCATTAGAGACATGGGTTATGGGCAGCAAATAGTCAGAACTTCCTTATCTTATATTTTTAGTCACTGGCAAGTTGTGCTTATTTTTTTCTTTTTTATAACAACTCTTCTACAGATGGAATCCTATCAGCCACATCAGTGATACCCTATAAAATAATTTCTCTTGCATACTGAAATATAGTGTCCAGTTTAGATTACAACTGATAACACAGAAGCTGATTGTTTTTGCACAGCTACTAAAGCTTGGCAGACTGTCCAATGTTTAATGAATAGCTTCAAACCATGGGCAAGCTTGCATACCTGCAATGGCTGTCATGCCTAGCAGTAGGCGAAATGAACATATTATAAAACATCTGGTATCCATAGTAAACACACACACGGCTACCTCTCATGCAAATGTCACTTCTACCCGATAATCTAGATAAATGAGCCTGGGGTTAATACTTTCCTGCAGGTACAACTCTCTGGGCTCTTTGCAAGTATTAATTACTGAACTCTTCAAAGATGAAGGGTAGAGCAGAATTTATTGCCTCCTGTTATCATTCTTTAAATAAACTGTCAGCTCTCATTTGAGAAGCTTTCTTGTAAAACATCTTTTGATCTGCTTCATTTTTTTTATCTGCTTCGGCTGAGCAGAAATATATTAGCAATACCTTGTATGCATGTTTTAGATTCTCAGATTAACATGTTGCATGTTGTGTTTAGCTTTAGCTGCTGGCAATAAATGAATTTTTAAGATTTTCTGTCCCCACTTTAATGACATGAAGGTGTTGTAGCTGAAATCATTATGCTTGCATTGTAAACTTAGTTTTAAGATGAAACTGTAAGCATAGCTTTATTTGTGGCAGTCACTGTTGAACAGATCTGATACTATTTGAAAAAACATGATGCCAGAGTTTTGCTATGATACCACATTTGTGAAAATACCTGTGTACATAGAATTGAATTCATATGAAACAGCAGCAGAATCAGCTGAACATACAAGTGGGTACAGTTTAAAAGTGGGAACATAGAGGAAAATGGTGGGACAAGCTGTTTTTTAAAACGGTGAGGCCTTTTAATTGACTAAGGAGATCAGAACGCTCCTCATAACAAGATGACAAGTTTTTAAATGTAACAGCATCCTGCTTTTATAGAATGATAATCTATTAGAATATCTATAGAATGATAATCTATTAGAATATCTATAGAATGATAATCTATTAGAATATCTATAGAATGATAATCTATTAGAATAACTATAGAATGATAATCTATTAGAATATATATAGAATGATAATCTATTAGAATATCTATAGAATGATAATCTATTAGAATATCTATAGAATGATAATCTATTAGAATAACTATAGAATGATAATATATTAGAATATATATAGAATGATAATCTATTAGAATAACTATAGAATGATAATCTATTAGAATAACTATAGAATGATAATCTATTAGAATATCTATAGAATGATAATATATTAGAATAACTATAGAATGATAATCTATTAGAATATCTAAAGAATCCAAATCTATTAGAATATCTATAGAATGATAATCTATTAGAATATCTATAGAATCCTAATCAATTAGAATATCTATAGAATGATAATCTATTAGAATATGGACTTTTTGCAATTTTTGCAAACTGTGATTGCCAGAGGGATTCTATGGAGATAAAAATGTCAGTCTTATATAGTGGAAGCAAATCATCAGGAACAGTGCAAGAGGGCAGAGGTGCTGCCAGGGGGTGATTGCACCTGGAGTTCTTGCCCACTACTAGACATTTTTTAGTGAAAAAGAGCTACTACATAGGATGCAAAATGGGTGCCTAGGCTGATAAAGGGCGTTAGATGTGATGAGAGGTTGAATAGACATGGAAAGGATATACAGGGAGAGAGAAAACGGGGAATATAATAAGGGTGCAGAGAACAGATGCGATGGATAGAAAGGTGCTGTTGCTTTCATCACATTTGTTACCTATATTCCCCAAGATAGTAGAGACTTGTCAGTGAGTCCAGCATTTGCATTTCAATTTAGTTTATCTTGGAATTTTAACCTTAATACTTTTCAGGAGTGTTTTGTGACCTTGAATGGAGCCTGTAGTGAATTGTGTCACCTATCTGAAATGCTATACTGCTTAGCATTTCACTCAGCCAGTTTTGTGAGTGTGTCTGGTAAGCTTTCGTTGCTATAGCCTCATTCTCAAGAGCTTGTAAGTTTATGTGCTCAGCATGGGCTATTTCACTGATCACATGACAGGGTGGAACATTCTAGATTACTGATCATCATGGTGCCTGCTGATTTGGAACATAACTTGCAAAACTCACAACTGGCTCACGGGCAGAACATAGAAACTTAATTTAGAAGAGATGGCCACATGTGGTATGCAGACTCAAAAAGCACTGTTGTTTTTCAGAAAAAATGAATATAGTTTCTTGTAATTAACTATTTCATGGTCAGTAGAGAAATCAATGTATTGCAGAACTCTACAGTTGTTGAAATAAAGTCAGGAGCTGATTATGGACAGGTGGCCATAGATATTTTTTTAGAAAAAAGGAGGTGATATTCCTCAAAAGTTTTATTTTCCAGTAAAAGTATGGACGCAATGTTTTATAACTAGTTGTTTTCTGAGCAGTAAGAAAGTCTTGTATATAGTCAAAAGTTTTATTTTCCAGTGAAAGTATGGACACAATGTTTTGTAACTAGTTGTTTTCTGAGCAGTAAGAAAGTCTTGTATATAGTCAACTTCTTTGAGACATTCACAAAAGCCATGGACGAGGGGAAGAAAATGCATACCACCTACCTTGACCTGTCCACAGCCTTTGACACTATTCCCCACTTGGGCATAATAGATAAACTCTCTCAAGTAGGCATTAATCCATATGTTACCAGATGGGTAGCAAAATGGCTCACTGATAGAACCCACCTAGTCAAAAGAGGGGGAAGCTACCTCAAGCAACAGACCTGTAAAAAGTGGCATACCCCAGGGTTCAGTCTTGGGGCCTCTGTTATTTGGGATATACTTTCCTGAGTTGCAGGCCAAAACCAGTGGGCTATGGCTGACCAAGTTTGCAGATGACTGCAAGCTGGGTGCTGTCATCAATTCCCCTAGTGATGTGGACATCCTCCTGGAGGGTCTCACTCAGACAAATGACTGGTGCCAGAAATATGTCCTCAAGCTGAATACCAAAAAAGGCATCATCATTCCCTTTGGGGAGAGTGACGTCTCCATGAATTATCACATTGATAACAACGTCCTAAGCACGCAATCAGTCGTGAGTGATTTGGGCACCCAGGCTGATAGCAACCTGACTTTTGATCACCATGTTGCTTCTGTTATATGAAAAGCCTTCTACATGGCCCACCTCATAAGTAAGAGTATCTCGTCCAGGGACAAGGAGGTCATAACATCGCTGTATTTTTCTTCTATAAGGCCCATTATTGAGTACAATGCCCCTTTTGCATGTACCTCTCAAAGCACATGCAGCAACTGGAGAGAACACAGAGGTTCCTCACCAGGAGAATCCAGTGCCTCAAACATCTACCATACACAGATAGACTAAAAGCCCTATCCCTCTACTCAGTTTCATACAGACTCCTCAGAGGTGACCTCTGTCTGGCATGCAAGGCAATGATGGACCCCAACTTGATGGGACTGCTGCATATCCAGAAGTCAAGCTACATTCGAGTAACTCACATGTGTGGCCTCAACCTGGTCTGTGACATCAACAAGACTTGTTGGCGGGACAGATTTGTGTCCCAGATACACCCCCATCTATGGAATAGACTCCCTCTCCACATCAAGTGGAGTACCTGTTTACCCCTTTTTAAGTGCAACCTGGATAACTGGATGGGAAACAAAAAATATACCCCTGGGATTCCACCAGTGTCCCTGGTGGACAGGGTCATTGGGTGCTGATTTGTCTAAACATGGGCTAAACTCTTGGCTAGGCTTATGAGGGCCTCAGGGACAATAGGCTAGTAACCTCCTACAATCCTATGATCCTATGAAGAGTTCTAGAGATTGTGAGCAAAACCCAGGATAGTTGATTTCCATGACTAGACTGCAGACATCAGGAATCAGAATACTGATTTTAATCAAAGCTAACATATTAGTCTTTCTCTAGTTTGTATTTGCTTTAAATGTCATTTTCTAAGTTTAACACTTGGATTGATGCCATAATTGAGCAATAATTGATTTGTTAACCAGAGGATATGAATCAAACATGTTACATATGATCCTGGATCCCATTAGAGATTCTAAAATTAACAATGACCCTTTATGGAATAGGCCTTTTATTAGAATTATGAAACAAGGCCACTCTAACCCAAAAGAAGAGAAAAGTAAGGACAGCTGCATTCTGACTTAGATCTGTGATTTCAAAACAATTAAAGCCATTATTAAGGAGAACTGGGCCACCGTCACTGACAGTCATCACCTTGTAAGGGTTTTAGGAGAACACCCTACTTTTGTATATAAATAGAGCAGAAGCATACATAGCTCCGTGGGAAAGAAAAAGAAAAATAAACACTGGGATGACATGAGCGCTACAGTCTATGGGCCACCTAACTGTACTTTCTGTCAGCACTTCATGGAGTATGACTCATTTGACTGCCCCTATCTTAAAATGATAGTGACAACTTCAGCAGGTGGGAACTGTAATACTGGAAAAGTTGTATATAGGGTCATGTGTAATGACTGCCCTGCATTTTATGTGGGTAAAACTATGAATAAACCAAAAAAGAGGATCTCAGGTCATCTTTCTGGCATTATACATAAATGCAAGAAGAATGTCTTATCCAAACACTTACTAGAACACCCCAGACATTTTGTTTTTAAGGTATCATTCTGGACTGCGTGGAAATAGATGTACTTGAAGAGGACATCAATGGTATTTTGGAGACAAAATGAATTGTGCTGGCAGTTGAAATTAAATGCATTCAGAAAACCAGGACTTAACAATTATTGCTCTATTAAGAGTGTGTTGAATTTATGTAAGCTGCCACACGATTTGTAAAGGTTTGTTTTAGGGATTTTTTGTTGAAATATTTTTATGTACTAAAAATAAAAAATGACGTGTAATATGTTTTTAAGTGTATATATGTTTAGTTACTTTAACTTCAGAGCTGCTTTGATTAGATTTAGTGTGCTCTTGCATCACACCAGAGATTTAAATGTTAAATTGACAACACACTTTTTTATGCCATTATTACCATGAAGTATTAACATGAAGTATTGGTATAATTTCCCCATTTAGCGTACTGCTACATGCTCATGCACACTCATGCACACATCAGCACACTTTTATACATCACTAGTTTACTTCATCCACTATTTTTATGTGCTGTTTCTACTGATTTTCATTGAATAAACATGTTTTTGGGACTGTAAACATAAAAACTGTCATGACAGTTTTTTGTAACTACTAAGTACTGACATTTTTCAGACATTTTTCTGAGCTGTAAATAAAATAATTTTGTTCTAAATAATAATTTTTTCTGAGCTGTAAATAACTTATTTTTTATACACACTAATACATATTAGATATGATTACGTAGATATACACTTATAGTGTTCTAATTAGATAATGTTTGTGGTTAGATAGCTATGTGTTTTTTCTTGCATCAGTCTAGTTAACTCTTTTTACTTATCTACCTGTATATATGATTTTAGTTCTTGTCACAGACCTGATGAAGACATTATTGCATTAGTTAGCCAAAAACGATTATAATTAAAAGTTAGTATTTTTATGCGTATGTTATGCTTTTCTTAATACCTGATTTAGGAATGTGGTTTGCAAATAGGTAGTGCTTTCCTTAACTAGGATTTAGTTTGACAACAGTAGTAGTGTTTGGGGGTGGCTACTTGCTGTTCTAAAATGCACTTTTTATGGCCCTGTTTATATTGTTTGCCTTGAACAGGCTGGTTTAAAATTAAACAATCTGTATATTTTCCACACCTACTTCTAAGTGTATAATTGCTGATCTGTTTAACATTGTAAAATATTTCTGATTTTTGTTACTGAGGATTGCTTGTCTGTGACAAATAAAGGCTTGTTGCTTTGGAACACTACCTGATTTTCATGATTTTTGGGAATTATTGTGACTTGAGCTCATCAAAGAAGTTTTAAGACCACTAGTTTATCTGTTTTTTCCTATACTTGAACAAGACCCACCTCGCATGATTATTTTAGATTGCTACAAGAAAATGTGGAAGAACGATTGCCTTTTTTGTCCACAGCACCAATGTGAAGAGTATTTATCTTACCAAAGATGAATTGACTGCTAAATCTGTACTAAGATTTTTACTATTAAGGAAGTGAAAACGCTCATGTTGATATCTGAATATGCTAAGTAAACTCCAGCTTCTCCTACCCCTGAATGTACTCTTGCTTCATACAGCAGTTTTATTTCTCAGCTGTTTTGAATTTCTTTAATTGGCCATTGTGATGGCAGCTGCAGATCAGTTTTTTTATTAATTCTTTCAGCTGTTTTCAACACTCATTTCATATCCATCAAAGAACTTCCACTGGTTTTTGGTTGGTATTCATACAAGATGCGCTCAAACCTGAACAAAAGTAATTAGTGTATTTTACTCTTATTGAATTAAAGAAAAACTCTGCCATGCTAGATGAGCAACAGAGAAATATATCAAATAAAACAGATAAACCAGCATAATTAAATTAATCAAGTAATAAAAATTGATGCAAAATATTTACTGTCTTTTCCCTTATGGCACTATCATTAATTAAAGAAGCATTAAATCAACAACATATTGAAATATTATGTAAATAATTCCCTTTAGAGCAACAAACAACTGAACATCTTAAAAATATGCCAAAATGCCCAAAGCAGAACTGATACATGCATAAAAATATTTTCTATTAAGTGCAATAAAACTTATACTCATTTCGTTTGAAGACTAATGTATTAGCACATGTTAATACACCTGCTCTCAGCTTATACATGCATTTGTATACATTTTTACTTTGCAGTCTAAAAGGGCATTCAAAGTATGTACAGGAGCATTAGTGCCCACATAATAAATTCTTGCAAAGTGAAATTCACCTTGTAAGTAGACCAAGTGATATTTTTTCAAATCATTGGCAATATCAGATACAGGGCATAACTGTACTCAGCTGTTGAGTTTGTTGAGCTGTTCTCATGGGAAATAAACCAGTTGTACACGTAGCTAAGTATATAACCCATGTGGAACAATGTTCAAGTGGCTGTCTGATCTGGTAGGAACTGCCAGAAATGACACTAAACAAGTCTTTACATCTAACTACATATTAACATACTGAGAACCTGAAAAAGAGGTTACACCCAACAGATTTTCAAAGTTTCATAGGTTCATAAGTGTGTACTAGGTAATGGCCCTGGAGCCTTTACAAGCCTAACCCGTAAGATTACCTTGGCATCGTGTCACCCAACCTTAGTTCCTAGTGCCTCTGTCAAGTAAAGCCACTGGAGTGATACCCAGGGTGAATTTTCTATTTCCCATCCACTCATCAAGATTTCTCTTGAATAGGGCCAGTGAGGTGCTCTGCTTAACATGTATGGAATATCTATTCCGTAGCATGGGCAGTCTCTGGGTTATGAACCTGTCCCTCCAGCATGTTCTGTTGATTGTGGTAATGAGGTTGAGGTCTCTGCAGCACGTGGTGCGGTGGGATTGGGATTTCTTTAGCTGTAGCATTTCTAACAGAGCTGGGTCAGACATGGCTTTGTAAGTCAAGCAGAGATCACCTCTAAGACGGTGATATGAGACAGGGAATAGTTGGAGTTTTTTGAGTCTGTCCATATAGGACAAGTGTTTAAGGCCTAGGATCCTCTTTGTGAGGTACTTTTGTGGCCTCTCCAGTTGTTGCAGGTGTCAAGTGAGGTACATGACAAATGGGGCGTTGTACTCGATGATTGGCCTAATGCGGAAAGAGTAGAGGGAGACAATGACCTCTTTCTTCCTGGATGCAAAACCCTTAGTAATGAGATGTGCCACATAGAAGGACTTTCTGACCACAGTGGCAACGTGGTGGTCAGAAGAGAGGTTGCTGTCAACCTGTGTTCCCAGATCTCTTATAATGCCTTTTGTGTTCAGTGGACTAGCATCAATGTGGTAATTAAAAGGAACTGTGTTTTTCCCATAGGGGATGAAGGCACATTTTTTGGCATTGAGCTTAAGGCCATGGTTCTGACAGCAGCTGTTGGTCTCATTGAGGCCTTTCTGTAGGATGTCAGCGTCACTTGGGGAGTTAATAATAACTCCCAACTTGCAATCATCTGCGAACTGTGTCAGCCAGAGTCCCTTCATGTTGGACTGGACTTCAGAGATTCAGAGAAATAGATACCAAACAGGAGAGGACCCAGGACCGAACCCTGTGGGACTCCACTCGTGACTGGTCGGCATTCTGACTAGGTGTCAGCTACTTTCACACAGTGGGTTCTATCTGTGAGCCAGTTTGCAACCCACCTAGTGATATAGGGGTTGATGCCTAGCTTAGTAAGTTTTCCTCATAGTGGGGAATGGTATCAAAGGCCTTGGCCTGATCAAGGTAGGCTGTATGAACCACCTTACCTTCATCCACAGCTCTGGTGACAGACTCAAAGAAGTTAACCAAGTTGAGCAGGCATGATCTACCCTTCACAAAACCAAACTGTGTAAGATCCAGAGTTTGGAGATTCCCTATATCTTTTTTTATTAGGTCCATGATGATGCATTCCATAGCTTTGCATATCATACTTATCAGGCTAATGGGGCGATACTTTCCGGATTCTGTAGTCGCTCATCCTTTGTGGAGAGGGATGACTGCAGCAGTGCACCATTCAATATGGACAAAGCCTGAGGTGAGGCTGTGATTGAGCAGAGCACACAGGTGAGGTGCCAGTTCACTCTATAGTTCATGTAGAACATAGCCAGTGATACTGTCAGGTCCCATAGAAGCTGTATTCTTGGCCTTGGACAGTGCTGTTTTAACCTGTGCAGCAGTAATACTGGGTGCCTGGCAATCTACTGGTATTGTGATTGGTCCTTTGGGGGGGAGAGGGGTAAAGTTAGCAATGAATCTGTTCACCAGTGTATTTGCAATATCTGTTGGCTCGGTAAAGGAGATACCATTGTGCAGTAGCTCAGAGCAAATCTGGGCATTGCCATGGATATTCTTTACATAACTATAGAAGGCCTTGTGGTTGTCTTTACTATCTTCTGCAATTCTGTTTTCATAGCTAGCTTTAGAGGATTTGATGAGGGATCTCAACCTTTTGCTGATGCTGATAAGGGAGTTTTTCAAGTCTTGGGATGTCACCTTATTCCGCATCAGTTTTCTCCTTCTGTTGTAGAGTTAGTTTATGGCAGCAGACTACCAGATTGGCTTCCTTTCTTTTCAGGACAGCATCTTAGTTCTATTGGGGATGGCGAGATCCATGCATTTGTGTACATGTTCATACAGTGCATCGTGTGTATGATATGGCGGTCATGCAACTATTCTCCATTTGCATAGGTGCCGTGAAGTTAGCCACCTCTGTTTTTAGGAGCCCAAAGTTAGCTTTGGAGAAGTTTTTCATGGTAGTTACCTTTGTTGGGGGTGGGGGGGGTGGGAGGGATGTGGATTTCCAAGGTGATTAGCTTGTGATCGGATCTAACCAGAGAGGAGTTGACTATTGGTGTAGAGCAATGGTCACCCATGTTAGTAATGACCAGGTCAAGGATGTTGCTAGCTATAGTGGGAGTAAGAACGAGTTGGTCCAGGGCATTGGAATTAATGAATTCCAGAAAGCATTGGGCAAGTGTATTGGTACATGAGTAGTTTTCCCAGTTAATGGATGGGTAGTTGAAGTCACCCAGTTGAACCCTAATATTCTCCAGGGTACTTAGGAATGTGGAGTGTGAATCTTGGGACAAGGTTGGGACCTACAGCAGGCTATGACCTGAATCACTGTCTTACCCAATGTTAGCTGCACCCGGAGTATCTCAGATGTGTTATGTGGGCTACCAGTCTGAAGTTGTGCGCATCCTTTAGGAATATGGAAACACCACCGCCTTTGGAGCTTCAGTCCAAGTTCTGAGGCCGAAAGGTGTGGAATGAGTTGTAGCCTGATAGTATTTTGGCAACAAAGATGGGTAATGTCATTAGGGGTACATATTTATGGATGTTTGTATTGTCTAGTTGTTTAATACAATCCAACTCTTTGTGACCTCAGTGACTTTGGTATACCAAGCCTGTCTGTCAAGAACAGTTTCTTTAAATTCTTGCAAATTTGTATTCCTTACTCCAGTAATACTATCTTTGCACTTTGCCTCTGCCACCCCTTCTTCTTTTGCATTTGATCTTTCCCAGCAACAGTGTCTTCTCTAGTGAATTCTGTTTTATATTATATGGTCAACATATTTGAATTTTAGTTTTACTAGCGGTCCTTCCAGGGAACAGTCTTGATTTATTTTCTTAAGTATTAACTGATTTGATTTTCTTGAAATCTGTGGAATTCTCAAAAGTTTTCGATACTACCACTGTTCAAAATCATTGATTTTCTTGCATAAAGCCTTATAATCCAGCTCTCATAAAAACATGTTATTACTGGGAAAACTATGGCTTTAACCATACCTTTGTTGATGATTTGATGTTTTTGCTCTTTAAAAATAATTTCTAATTACTATAACTTTCTCTTCAAAAAGAATTTTCTAAATTTAATAGCTGAACCATCTGAAAAAAATCTTTAAGCCCAGGAAAATAAAATCTGTCACTGCTTTCACTTCTTCCCTGTCTGTTTCCAAAGAAAATGTTAGGGCTAGATAACATTTTCACAAAAGGAGATACTGCCAGCCTAGGTAGCTGGAAATTGTAAATGATTATATGCCATTTGTGAATATTAATACGATTTATATAGAATTGTAACAAAAGGAGATACTGCCAGCCCTTCTATCTGGAATTTTGTAAATAATTATATGTCATTTGTGAATATCAACATGATTCATATGCTTGTGTTACAAATGTATTAGAACTGTATGTTATATGTATATCAAACTGCTGGTACAGAAGTGCATATTGAAAAGGGTTGTACAATACTGAGCTTTAAAAATGTATCCACAGTGTACCCTACTGGAACAGAACAGAAATGTACATACACTATTGTAACTGTTTAGATGTATGTATTTTAAAAGTGGAAACTGGTATACAGAAGGTTAACTTGCAAAACTTCAGAAAAATAGTTGAAATTAAATTTCTTTACAGCCACGCCATAAAAATAATGTTGTCTTTCAGTTTCAGTGCAATAACAGACACATTGTCTAGAACTAGTGGTTCACTGCATTGTCTTGGAAGTGTTTTTATTGTTTTATGACTTCCAGGATCTGTCTTAGATCTAAGAAAAGCCTTCTCTATGTATTTTCACAGGATGATGCTAAATGCTACCAGATGCATCAATGTCAGATGACAAGAAGTGATGTCATCCAGCAAGCTATCCCAGCAGTAATATTTGAGATATTAATTTAAGAACTCTCTGAGAGAGACTGTGCATTCTGTATTTTTCTTTGACCGGACGTCAGCTGTAAAGACCCACACACCACATCTGCCTTGCTTGCTCTGTATGTAAGTTAACTAGGATATAGTAATTCTCTAGATGTAGTCAGGAATATAGCAAAGCTTAATTAAGATGTTTTCTTTTTTTTGTTTGAGACTGTCCTGCAATGTTGTTTTAAATATTTCCTGTGATTTTAAACTCTGTCACTGTGATTATATACTGAATATTTTCTTGTTCTTTTATTATTTATTATTAAATATATTTAAAACTTTCATTGTGGCTGTTATTTCTGAGACATATTTAAGTTCTGGAAATACTTGCATACTTTTTTGGTGACACTGTGGGCCACTCCTGATAGTCTTTCCCTTGGTCAAACTTCCATTTGTATTGACAGTAACATTACACAGTAAAATTGGACAGCCTTTGTTAAGGGCCTTAAAGTAGCTGATAAAAGAGTTGGCTGGTGGTAGTAATAACTACCTTATAGTATGGGCAGAAGGGGGCATAGCTAGTAAACCCATGTCTGCCTTTCACAAGTGTGTGAGTGTGTGTGTACTAATCAAACCTCAAAGTGTGTGTGTGTGTGTGTGTGTGTGTGTGTGTGTGTGTGTGTGTCTGTGTGAGTTTATCAGTTACTTGGGCAGGGTCATGATGCACTGGTTGGGCAGAGAGGGTGGTGGAGGTCTTGGCTTGGCCACTCAGCTGAGATATCAGCCCTATAGCTGTGTTACTTTTAATATTTCCTGTGTTTGAAACTCTGGTGTTTATTGTAACTAGATATTTAGTATTTTCATGTTCTTTTATTATTTATTATTAAATATATTTAAACTGTTCATTGTGGCTGGTCCTTTAGAGAATATTTTACCCTTTGAGAGTACTTCTACTTATTTGGTGACACTGTGGCCACTCCTGAAAGCCTTGCTGCATTGGTCAAACACTATCGCTTGTATTAGTATTAATTTTACTCAGTATAATTGGGTACCCTTGGAAGAGCCTTAGAGTGGCTTTGGAGTGTTCTGGTGACAGTACCTACCTTATAGTATGGGCAGAGGGGGCATAGCTAGTAAATCTGTACCAGCCTTTTCCAGGTGTGCATGTGTGTGTGTGTGTGTGTGTGTGTGTGTGTGTGTGTGTGTGTGTGTGTGTGTGTGTGTGTGCACGCACGTGTGTGTGTGTGTGTGTGTGTGTGTGTGTGTGTGAAAATCAAATCTCAAAAAGTGTTTGGGTGTCAGCTACTTGAAGCAGGGACACACAGCACTGGTTTCACAGAGAGGGTGGTGGAGGAATTTGCTTGGAACACTTTGCTGAGGACTCAACTCTACAATTGTGTCAGTGGTAAGTCCTATTTGGAGTCTTGATAGACAGAGGGAAACTCAGCCCCAGGACAGGAGTGTGTTCCCTATGTGCTCTTAAGGGAAATTGTTCTTTGTGCAGAGAGCGGAATCTGGAAATACTGTGTGTATCTATTTTTGTTCCAAGTGAGCAACCCTCAGCAGTATCAATAGTGATGATTCAGACTCCTTAATTACTGGTCCAGAACAGGGACGTCACATATTGGTGAACGGTGGTGTTGACATTAATTGAAATGTAGCCTGTAGGCAGTTATCACTGAAGATGTATGTACTCTCAGCAAGCACAAGTTAAACATACAGAGTTTTATTTTCACAACAGTTTTATTTGGTTTTGTTAATTTAGTTTAGTCAGGGAAAGCAGGCAAAAATGTCAGCAGAGGATTATGGCAAGCTGACAAAGAACCATCTGGCAAAGCTGTGAGAAGCCAAAGGACTGGTGCATGCCAACCTGATTGAAGAAGAAATGATTTCAGCCTTATTCACAGCTCAGACCAGTAACCAGGAAGACAACCAGTCTGGTGATGGGGATTTGCAGCCTTCAGAAACAGACAGTTCACCTTCTTCCTTAGAGGACTTAAAAATCCATCTGGAGTTAAAGAGATTTGAAATGGAGGCTAAACATTTGGAATTAGAATCAGTAGAGAGACTGTGGTGTTTGGAGGCTGCAGAAAAGGAGAACAGATGGAATTAGAATCATCACAGAGACTGTGGCATTTGGAGGATGAAAAAAATGAGAAACAGCACCAACATGAGAGAGAGATGCTGGCTCTTCATCAGGGTCATGGAGATAATGGGGAAGGAAATAACGGAACCCCAAAAGCAACAAAGGTCAGTAATGTTCTTCCACAGTTTACAGAGGGTGATCATTTTGATAGCTTTATTCATATATCTGAAAGAGTATGTAAACAGTATAATGTATATACAACTTCTTATTGATTTTTTCACCCCAGGAGAGACTATTTTAACTGAGAACATTAAAAAGAAACAGCAGTTTATTTTTAATAACTTTTCAAGTGACATTGTACAACCTTTGTTTGAGAGTTTGTTGGATGGAGTATCAGCGTTTGAAAGCAAATTACTCCACCAGAAACGGAATAAAATCAAGAGAGATACGAACAATTTTTGGTTGGGCCACGTCTTTATGTGGCCTAGACATGGACAGAATATGACTGTGGTGATGGACAGTAATTGTAATACTAGTGAGCGAACAGTTAATACCTCCTCTAGGAGCCATAATAATGTTAACATGACAGTTAATCCATCTAAAAATACTATGAATAATAGTGAGGAAAATGATGTTAATACTACCGAAGGTAGAGTTTGTGCTAACCAGGACACTGTTGAAGTCAATGTGCTTCCAGGTCAAATAAATGATAGAATGAAGGGAGTAGGGTTACATGGTAATGAACTTTTAAATGCTGTAAAATCAGGTAATAATTCCAATGTGTTTGTTAATGAAATTATTCAAAATGCACCACACGCTACAGTGCAAGAGGGGAATTTATATCCAGAAATTCAAATAATTAAAGACAAACCTTCTGTAACACATACATCTGAAGTAGTTGTTAGACCTAAGGTTTTGAATAAGTCTGTTGAACATTCCTGTGGTATAGGTGGGGATATCCCTTTTCCCCTTCCTGTCCGAATGGACAAGGTGATAAGAAGGGCATGTTCTATGAGCCGAGGTCGGCAAAAGAGAAAATTTTCAGGGGAGTTTGTGCCCCACCAAACTATCAAGAAGATGTGGACAGACAAAAGCAAACATTAGTTTATAACATATCTAGTTATATGTTGTCACAAGATGAAGAGAAATTATTATGCAAAGGTCTGAACTTTATTCCTACAAATTGTAGTAAGTTAACAGATATTGTAGCTGATTTGAAAATCTTTTGTAGAAATGTAATGCTTAAATTGTTATATAATAATACAGAGGTAGGGGTGGATACAATGAATGAATATGGTGATAAAACATTTAAGTTTAAGAATTTGAGTCAATTTGTGCCAATAAACCATCCTTTGGTTGAGGCATATTTAAAACTGACAGAGGATGAACTTCATCAATACTATGGTAGTCTGAATAATTGTGGGAAGTATAAGAGACATGACAACCTTAGTTATAGAGAGAGACAGAGTGTGAAAAAGCTTCAGGCTCAAGCCTCTATTATAATCAGACCTGCAGATAAAGGCGGATGTATTGTTATCATGGATATGGAACAATATTTGCTCTTCTATGGAATGCCTGTTAAGTGATAAATTCTATGTAGAAATTAGTAGAGAAGAGATGCATAGAGTTATAAAATATATAAAGGACACTCTTTTAGATATTTTTAAAGGTGGTATTATAAATAAGGAACTCTAAGAATATTTAACTGTCAAAACACCACTAGTTCCCATGATACATGGGCTCCCCAAAATTCACAAGAACACTCGTGACCCACCTATGAGACCTATAGTCTCTGGTGGAGGGTGGGTCACTGAGCATTTGTCGGTGTATATTGAGAAACATCTTCGGCCAATTCTGAATAAGAATGAGGTCATTTTAAAGGACTCTAAACAGTTTTTAATACAATTATATGAATGCTTGGAATCACATAGGGAGATAGAAGAATATATATTTGTCACATTTGATGTACAGTCGTTGTTTACGATTATACCCAATGATTTGGGCATTCAATATATATTAGAATATTTAAAGAAACACAGTGACTACACCCTTACACAGGTTGATTTGATTACACATTTTTTAGAGCTTGTTTTAGAGAATAATCTGTTTATGTTTAGAGATACCATATACCGACAACAGGATGGTGTGGCAATGGTGACACTGTGTGCGAATAGTTATGCCAATATGTTTTTGGCATATTGGGAAGAAAATGTTCTTTTTCAAGAGATAGTTTTTAAAGAACATGTGGTCTTCTACCATCGTTTTGTGGACGACCTTTTTGTTTTATGGAATGGGAATAGACAACAATTAGATTCCTTGCTCACTATTATGAACAGTTTAACAGAGTTTTTGAAATTCACTATGCAATGCTCTGAACACAAGATAGAGTTTTTAGACCTGTATATTGAGAAACTACCAAATGGGTTGATCAATACAGGAGTGTATCGGAAACCATGTTACCGTAATACACTCCTTTTAAGATCGAGTATGCAGCCACCATACATTTTTAGAAACATTATTAAAGGTCAAGGTGTCAGGGCCTCTAGATTAAATCCTACAGAAGTGGGTATTGAAACAGAACTGGATAACTTGAGGTTAAAGCTCCTAGAGAGAGGTTATAGGGATGGAGATATCAGTGAGTATCTAAGGAACATTCTGGATTTGTGATCTGATGTAGCAGCACCTTATTTTGGGCCAACTAAGATCATTGATAAAGTTATAACTAGCCAGAGATGATCTCAAGTCAAAATTTCTACTTTTTTTACATCAGACCATGCTGATATTAGGGACATTATTACTAAGCATTGGTCAGTTTTACAAACTGATGATGATGTGAAGAAGATAGTCGGTGAGCGACCACAATTTTTGTTCAAGAATAAGTATAACTTGAAGAGGATGCTATGTTATCCTAGATATGAGGAAGTCTTGAGTGTGAATGGGAATAAAAAAACATGTGGACAATGTAATTTCTGGTCATACATTGATACCAGTGATAGTTTTTTCCATCCAGATTTGAAAAAAGAGGTTAAGACATTAACTAGTGCTAATTGTATGACCTCTAATGTAGTATATCTGGCTGTGTGCCAGATATGCTCGTCTTTTTATGTTGGAAAAACTAATAGACCCGTTAGGGACAGGATACAAGAGCATATTTACCATATCAGGAAAAGATCAGTGCACAATGCACTAGCAAAGCATGTAATACAGCATGGGGATGCACACAGCTTTTTGTTTAGAGCTTTAGAGACTATAATTCCTAGCACACGTGAAGGTGATGTTAGGAATCACACTGAATGTAAAGAGAGTGGTTGGATAATAATGTTGAGAGCGGACAAAGGTTCAGGGCTTAATGAGAGAGCTTCCATAAAGCCCATGTTAAGAAAATGTAGGAACAGCAAATAAATAAATATACATATATATATATATATATATATATATATATATATATATATATATATATATATATTTTTATATATTTTATATAGTATTGTGTTAGTTGTGTATATATAAATATATTTTTCATGTGTCCATATTTGATGTATACATGCATGTATATACATTCTTTATATATGTTTTATATATATATATATATATATATATATATATATATTTTTTTTTTTTTTTTTTTTTTCTATGATTATATATAGGGCATGTAGTTTGTTTTTATTTTTAACACAATGTAGTTTTTATGTTTTTATGTATTATAGGTAGTAGAATACTGGTTTTAGTATGATAGAAATATTTATTTCAGTGAGTTATAGTACTTAAGACTTAATTGGAATATGTATGTGATTGGCTCCTAGGGCTTTGAATTTGATATATATATTTGGAAAGGTTTATGTTCTTTGTGATAGATCTGATGAAGATCTTGAAGTGAAAGCGCTAATCTTTGCAAACGTTTATTTATTTATCAGTGAATAAATCAGTTTATAATATATTATTTCTTGCTTCTGCTCCGTTTCCTGAATCTTTGGACTTGGTTAATGTTTATTGGAATGTTTTAAGTTAATTCCTGAAGTTTACAGAAAACGTTTTGTGAGCATAGACGCAAGGCAGATGAAAATGTATGTGATTATATTGCTGAGATAAGCACTTATTTTCATAGGAGGGTGAGTGGGTGTCAGATCACCAATTGAAAGACTGATAGACCTTTTGGTGAGTGAACAAGACATTATCACTTTGCCTGAGGACATGAGAATCTGGTTGGCAGAGCAGCAGTGTAACTCTGCAGATGAGATGGGGAAAAAGGAGATATGTACTTAGCAAGCAGGTGATACCCCATGCTGCACATGGATATAAGGGACCCCCTGGTGGGCAGTCTAAACCACCCCAACAGAGCCCACCAGTAACAAGGGAAACCAATAGTTCAGGTACATGGCCAGCATCAAGAGTTAGATGTTTTAAATGTAAACAGTGGGGCCATGTAGCATGCAGATGTCCATGGAAGCAAGGTTGGGAACAAAAGGTAGGGGAGTCAGCAAGTAGGAAGAACAGTATGCCAGTGGTAAGTTGTCTGAAGACAACAGGGGTACCAAACTATCAACAGAGTTTATATCTGATCTTAGTGGATGGAAAACAGGCCACTGCCAAGAGAGACACAGCTTCTGATTACCCATTGTGAAGCCTTCAGTGGTTAAAGAGGAGCGGTTCTTGCTTGGGCAGCCCACTCCCATCAGAGCATTAGGAAGGACCCCATCCAAATACCTTTGTCCAGGGTTCATCTTGACTGGGAGGGTGGAAAAGGAAGCAAGCAGGTAGGTGTGTTTGAGTCTATCCCAGCAGATAGCTTGATATGGAATAATTTTGATGATGCAGTACCTTGTGTGCATGCAGTTACACACAGTGAGGCTTGGAGACAGGCACATGAGGCTGGTAGCCTGGGGGCGACCAATACAGACCCCACACCTGAAGCTAGGACTGGTGAGATGGCTATTTTAGGGAGGGAGCTACTCTGTAGGAGGAAGTCTGAAGGTGAGCCACAGCTGCTGGTAGGCACTGATGTTCCCTTGGACAGAGTGGCTGCAAGGGCAGAGGTGAGTGGTAGCACCCAGGCTTACAGTGAGGCACTGCTGTCAGAAGATGCCAGACTTCCTGTGGAAATGGTAGCTGTGAAGGATCATAAAGGAAGGCTTAAGACATGCTCAGCTCTTGGACCCTACACTACAAGGCTTGAGGGAGGTAGCTAAGGAGGCACCTGCTTCTCAAGGAAGAGGGGCGTCTGTATACTAGAACAAAAGGTTACTGTATAGAGAGTGGATCTTTGAGGGAGAGCTAGAAAGTGAGATAATACAGCAGTTGATAATGTCTAGAGCCTACCATCTGGCACCTCTATCTATAGCCAATGACATTCCTTTGCAGATCATATGAACATAAAGCATTCCAAGAGACATATTACGCAGAACTTTTATTGGCCTAGGATTGCAAGGGATGTAACAGGGTACTGCAGGACCTTTGAGCAGTCCCAAAATGTAGGCAAGGCAGGAGTCAAGGTCAAATTTCCCTTGATGCCTTTGCCTGTGTTTGAGGAGCCATTTCAGAGGGTAGCTATGGATATTGTGCGACCTCTGACTACCCCAAGTTCCACAAGGAAGAAGTATATCCTGGTGGCAGTAGATTATGTTGGTAGATACCCTGAGGTGGTGGCTCTGTCCTCTATCGAGGCAGAAATGGTGGCAAATGCTTTGCTAGAGATTTTCAGCAGGGTAGTTTTCCTGAGAGAAATACTTACCGACAGAAGTATCAGTTTCATGTCAGACCTGCTGGATTGTCTGTGGGAGCACTGTGGGATGAAGCACCTAAAGACCATGCCTACTGAACCTGGCTAATGGCCTTGTGGAGAAGTTAAACTCTACACTTAAGACCATGCTATGGGCATTTTTCAGACAATTTTAAGAGGGAGTGGGACAAATATTTACCTAATCTGTTGTTTTCATACAGAGAGGTATCCCAGGAAGCCACAGGCTTTTCACCTTTTGAGTTGCTGTATGGGCATAGGGTGAGGGGGGCTTTAGATTTCATTCATGATGAGTGAGATAGTGAGTATGAATCCCACAAGAAGTCTGTTATGGCAGATGTCCTATACCCCAGAACAAGGCTTAGGGAGCTCATTGGCTTGGCCCAGGAGAATCTGGCAGAAACCCAACAGCAGAAAAAGGTCTGGTATGACAGGAATGCTCGAGCCTGAGAATATGCTGTGGGACAGCAGGTTATGGTCCTCATTCCTATCAGACCCAATAAGCTGCAGGGAGCTTGTGAAGGACCCTTTAACTTGGTAAGGAAGGTCAGTGATATTAACTACATTGTAGAACAGCTAGGCAGGAGGCAGGGGAACAAATTGTACTATGTTAACATGATGAAGCCTTACCATGATATGGTGGGCCTGGTGCTGAGTATCTGCAGTGGATGGTAGGAGGAGTCTGAGGGGATCTGGTGACTGATCTCCTCAGTGAGGCTCAGAATAACACCTCAGTGGGAGGGATAGCAATGTTTCAGTGGCTATTCCCTACCCTGGTTCAAGAACTCTGAGCAATGTTACAGGTGTTTGTGGGCATTTTCACTGGGAAACCTGGATGAACCTAACTAGTGCAGCACCATGTGGATACAGGACCACAAAAGCCTATCAAGCAGGCCCTTTACAGGGTGCCCTGAGTGAGTCAGACAGATTCTGATGGAGAACATACAGGAAATATTGGAACTGGGGGTAATCCAGGAGTCCAGTAGTCCCTGGGCCTCCCCAGTGGTGCTGGTACCAAAGAAAGTTGGTAGCACCAGGTTCTGTGTGGACTACAGAAAACTAAATAGTCACACAGAGTCAGATGCTTACTCCACATCTAGGACAGTTGAAGCCTTAGAGCAGCCATAGGGGGCTAAGTATCTGACCACTATTGATCTGACCAAGGGATACTGGCAGGTGCCCTTGACTCTCACTGCTAGAGAGAGGTCAGCCTTTGTGACTCCTTCTGGATTATATGAGTTCACAAAGATGCCCTTTGGGTTGAAAAATTACCCAGCAACCTTCCAAAAGCTGGTAGATCATATCCTTGCAGGAGATTTATGCACTTGCTTACCTGGATGATATTGCCATCTATACCCATTCCTGGCATGAGCACCATCAGCATGTCAGGGACGTCCTGGGATGACTGTGAAGTCCAAGGTTGACCATTAAGCCCAGTAAGTATCAGGTGGGTATAGCAGACGTTTCCTACCTGGGACATAGAGTGGAGAGTGGTAAGATCATTCCAGAACCTGCCAAAGTGGAAGCTATTCAGACATGGCTTGACCCTGTTATTAAAAAGCAGGTGAGGGCATTCTTGGGGATAGCAGGGTACTATAGAAAGTTCATTCCCAATTATAGTACAATAGGTGCTCCCCTCACAGTCCTAATGAGGAAAAACAGGCCAGATAAGGTAGTGCAAACCCCAGCCTGCAAGCAGGAATTCCAAAAGCTTAAAGGGGCTTTGGGAGAATCCTGTGTTAGCCAGTCCAGATTACAACAAAGAATTTGTTGTGCAGGTGGATGCTTTAAACCATGGGGTGGGGACAGTACTCAGTCAGGTTTTCTTAGAGAAAGAAGAGCATCCAGTGGTATATCTCAGCCATAGACTCCAACCTAGGGAGGAATGTTATGCAGCAGTAGAAAAAACAATGTCTAGCCATAGTAAAGGCACTGCAGAAACTACACCCTATCTGCTTATAAGTAAATTCACTGCAGTTACAGACCACAATCCCTTAACATGGCTACATAGAGCCAGCCAGAAAAATGCCAAGTTATTAAGGTGGAGCCTAGGGTTGCAGGCATATGGCATGACAGTGCAGCACAGTAGTGAGGTCAGCAATGTCAGTGTACATGGACTCTCAAGACAGAGTATGGGTTAATGTGTTCCCAGACAGGTTCATGTCCCTCAGGCCACATTTCTCCAGGGTCACTTGAGAAACTAATCCAATAAAATGTACTGGAAGAGGATACTGGATGGAAATAATTTTAATAAAAAACACACAAGTATTAAATGCTTTTATCTCCACAAAAGTGAGACTTCATCAGAATACATAGTTACACTGTGTGAATTGGCTTTGCTTCATGCTGGGGCTGATTTTCTTGTGGTCACTTGAGAAATTAGCTTGAGTCTTCAAAGAGGGGAGAGATGTCACAATGTGAGTTATTGCCAGCTATGCAAGGAGAAGTAGTGCAGTGGATGTGTAACATATGCCAACATAGCTAGCTGGGGTTTTGTAAAGAATTATATGTCATTTGTACATCAAACTGATTTGTACAAGTGCTTGTGTTGAAAATGTATTTGTAAAGTTGCTTGTGTTAAAAAACTGACCAACAATGGGTCCTGATGGACACAAAATAAATGTACCTATATGCAAGACTGTATGGTAACTATTGAAATTAATAAATTGTAACAGAGGATACTAGAAGAGAAGAGGTTAATCTCACTCCAGCTAACTTTGAAAAATAGTTTGAAATTAAATTACTTGGTATAAGCCATAAAGATTGTATCTCACAGGTTTTAATGCAGCCGGAGACAAAAAATCTGTACTAGGAAAACTACTGTATTGTCCTTGGAGCTAAACTAATTGTTACTCTGGAAGAGTGGAAGTTTGAAATTGTTTTATGACTTTCAGTAGCTGAAAAAGATCTTAGCAAAGCTTTATGTGTGTGTATTATTGACACATATGTACTAGATTCTGGTTTAGTTGCTAAGAAAGGGGGTAGTATGGGAAGCTGAGTCAGATGACCAGATGTATGCGATATCATTCTGTAATCCAGGACTAAAATGATAATTTAATACCAGATAAGACAGAAGTCTCAAGGCAGTATGTTTTTGAAACCTGACATTGAAGGATCATTCACCCACTTCACCTTGCCTTGCTTTTAAGTAACAAGGTAATGGTAATTTTTTTAGATCAGTCAAGAAAATGTAGTGAGATTAGTTAAGTACTGTTTTTCCATAACTGTGCGAATCTATTAATCTGTGTTATTTTTAATATTTTCTGTGATTGAAACTCTGCTGTTTATTGTAAATAGACATTTAGCAATTGTATATTCCTTTATTATTTATTATTAAATTATTAAATACATTTGAACTTTTAACTGTGGCTGGTCTTTTAGAGAATATTTTAAACTTTGAGAGTACTTATATTTATTTGGTGGCACTGTGGCCACTCCTGAGAGCATTGCTACACTGGTCAAACACTACTATTTTATTAATAGAAATTAAGAGAAAGTAAATCTGTGCCAGCCATTCCCAGGTTTGTGTGTGTGCAAATCAAATCTGAGAGAGTGTATGTGTCTGGTACTTGGATCAGGGGCACACAACACTGATTGGTTTCACAGAGAGGGTGTTAGAGGACTTGGCTTGGACATTTGGCTGAGTAGTCAGCTCTACAGCTGTGCCAATGGGGGAGTCTTACTGGGGCCTGGAGAGAGAGGGAAACCCAGACCCTGGAGTAAGTGTGTTCCCTGTGTGCTCTTAATGGAAATTATTGTGCTTGATGCAGAGAACTGCATCTGGAAATACTGTGTGTATTTATTTTTGTTCCAAGTGACCTTCCCTCACCTGTGTCAGTGTTGAGGATTCAGGCTCCTTAATTACTGGCCCAGAGGAGGGATGTCACAAATGTTTTCATTTTTTGGTCAATCACTAAAGTTCACAGTCAGTCAGTCAATATTTCCAATCATTACAGTTTCATAGTTGTTGAAAATGAATGTTGATACAAAACTTGTTGTTCTGTGAACTTTTTAAGGGAATTACCATAGTTTACAGTAGATAACAATAGTCTGCCTCTTGTCTGTCTCCACTTTTGCAGAACATTTCTACATTCCTATACTTATGTTCTGTCCCTCACTGACTTCTTTTTTTTTGGTAAATTACTAAGGATTACAGTCAGTTAGTAATGGTGGTCATTAGTGTTCCATAGTTCTTATTTTTCAGAACATACATGTCCATGTAACACCTGCTGTTCTCTTAACCTTTAAAGCAAATTAGAGTTATGTGGGACTTAGTCTGTGAACTGTTAATGAGCTGCTTTATGTGGTCAAAAGTACAGGGGTAGAATCCCTTGCACTTTGAAACATTAGACACAATAATGAGTCATTATGTTTTTTTTTTCTGAATAGTGGTTGCTCCTGGGTCCTCTCACCAGCCCCGTTTTGCCACTGGTGGTAGTTTCATGGTTTATACCTGGCTTTGGTTCTTTCTTCTGATGTTATTGGGGTTTAAGGCTTGACCCCCCCCTCCCCTGAGGTAGATATCATGCTATATTGTGATCCCATTCTCCAGATGCTGGCATTTCTTGGCTCATTGTTTCTTTGGGGAAACCTTTTCCACTTAGGGGTTAATGGGATCCTCTGGGACTGACCCTTCTATCATCATGGTTGACTTCTGCACTGTTGGCTTCCACCTTGCCTTTCTCACCCCCCCCCCCAGTCCCCCAGTCCCCCAGTACTTGCTTGGGAATCTACATGTTCCTTCATAGTAAAAATTGACCTCAGAGGGATAAACCTCAATGCTGTCAGGTTCAGACTTACCTCTCCCAGCCCTGAGATCTCCTTGGGGACCAAAAGATTAATTTGATGTTGCTTTTGTCCTTGATGGGTTTGACCTTTTCACACTGCCAACCTCTGCTTATCTTCTTCCTGAGATCTTTTCAGAGCTGACAGTTCCTTTGAGGTAAACCCTCACATCAGTGAGGTTGATCTTAATCCTGATGTGTGTTAATTTCTACCTTTTTAACCTTAACATTTTCTTGAAGTTGAGATATTTCCATGGAGATGGATGCTGGCTGCTGCAGGTTTGATCTGGAGTACATCTACATCATTTGGCATCAGTTGAGACCTGGATTGCCTCTTCACCTTATATTTTTGATGCTAACTGTGCTTTCCCCTCCCTTTTTTCTCTTGCCTTTCTTTCTATCTGGTCATTCAGTTTGAGGCCTTGAAGTGTCTCCTCTTGTCACTAATCTTTTTTCTTGGCTATTGTACAGCTCTGCCAGAGTTACTCATGACTGGGCCTCTCAACACACATATTATTGGTTACCTCTCCCGCCACCTTATTTTCACTTATGTTTGAATCCTGGGATGACAGCTCTCAAGTCTTCTAGAAACATGTTGAGCCTTGAACTGTGAAAATTTTCATCAAAAAGGAAAGAAAAAAGCTATTTTCATTTATCTCACATTTCAATTGCACTTCAAGTAATTTGTGACCTAATTCTGTTTGTTGTACCTTTAAGCTAATTTGTATGTTTTTAACTTAAAAGTTACTTATTTCTAGTTTTGTCTGGTAACATAGTTTTGCAGTTGCATTTGCAATTGTGGGAGAAGTGTGATGTACAGCAGAATCTGTGCATCATTTACACCTTTATTTGTCTTTCACTGGATTTTTGCTAGAACTATATTGTATCTTCTGCCTGGTTGGGTGCCATAGACTTGCAATTTTATTTCATAATAGTGGCAGTATTGTGAGTTTCACTACAGTATCTGTTCTGATACAAACTATACTCAATTTTTGCTGAAAAGATTAGATATTTTGTTTATTATTTGCCTGCATTTATTGTTTATTATTTGCCTGCATTTACAGAGCCTTTGGTTTGGTACAACTGCTGCTGATTTCCCTGCTGTTTGATTGTTACATTGTTACAGCCCCTCACTCCCCTCCACTGTTTCATTAAGAACTGTTCTCTCTGCTGCTACCTCCTGGTTGTACAGTAACCATAGCTTCCCCTGCCACCACTACAAATTTTATTTATTTTTCTTGTTTTGTTTTTATTTATGTCTCCTTTGTTGACCAGGTTAATGCCACTAAGCTTCAATAATTGGCTTAGCTTTTGGTGCCATTTGAAGAGATTCCAGTATGTGAATTACAGAACAGAGTCCAATATGTTTCAGCCTGGGAGGATATGACTGACAGACTACACTGCTTCAACAGGAATGGCCTGCATATATTCTCTCTAGGTTTTTGAATATTGCAGTACTGTTTTCACAACGCCAACAAGACATACCTACCAATATAATGAAACAAGCAAAGGACAATATGAAGGTGTTACTGAATAATGCTAGGAGCCTAAACAAGAAATTCCAATCCCTACAAGCCCTCCTCACCATGGATACAGTTGATGATTGAGCAGTGTCCAAGACATGGTTTAAAATAGCAGAGAGAACTCCGGCTGTACAGGGTTATAATGCCGTATGTACTTTTAGATCAGCCACTGCATGAGAGGGAAGAAAAGGATAATGGCGTCCCAGTCTTCCTTCTGAAGAGACTCACATCAAGGCTGGTTAAGCATTATGATGCACAAGAGCTCCTTCATGTCCGAATGACCATCAGAAATGTCCCTTACCACATACTGGCTAGCTACAGAACTCCCACAGAAAGCCACAATGCCTATCTACCAGAACTAGAGTCATTTGGTATTAAATCCAATACCATTTTCATAGGTTATCTAAACTATCTATCTGTAAATTGGGAAACTTTTACTGCCACAAGTGTATAAGCACAGAGATTTTGTGGACTTTGTCAATATAAACAGCCTGGAAGAACTAGTCAGAATACCCACTATTGGAATAATATCTTAGATCTTTTCCTTACTAATATGTACCATTCCTGTGTATCTTCATTACTTGTTAGGTCTGACCATAAAGCCATTTCCTTTGAAATAAAATTGAATTCAGCAATCATTTCTGCCCTTGGTACCTTTAAACATTTCTCCAAGACACACTTCCTACTCCTAAGCGATAAAGTGGCAAGCTTTAAATCCCTGCACTAGACCAACCAGGAAGTCAAGTAAAACACAGCTCGAATAGCAGGCACAATAAAAAGAAGCATGAACTGTGTAGTGCAATAATTTAATAATTCAAAACAACAAAGCTTTCAGGTTAAAAACCCTTCATCATTGGTAAACTCACATCCTACTACAAACCAAGTTATACAGATATCAATTAAGTCACAGCCAATAACATTCAACAATTCATCTTAAAACTTTTTCTAAAAAAGCTTATACAAAAACACATTCAAAAGCATATTAAAATACATAGTAAAACACAATAATAATTAATGTAAACAATTCTGTCTCTGTTTTAAGACATGTTTTAATGAAACCATTTGAATTAAGCTGGGTGTTTGATCTGCAGACAATAGAATTTGTGTCTTTCGGCTTTTTCCCGGTTAGGGGTCGCCACAGCGGAACTCTGGTCCGCTAATGATTGGTAGTTGATTTTTGCATGCCGAGTTACCAGCCCTGATACACAACCTTCAACGAAGGTACACCCATTCATGCATATCTTCACGCAGAAGACGCTCTAGCTGAGAATCGAACTGGACAGCGTCTTACTGTGAGGCGACAACGCTACCGCAGCACCACCATATTCACTCAACTCTAGCTTATTATTAATATCCCCCATCTGTTACTTTTCAGTTTCATGTATATGCTAAAGCATTTGTTAGTACCTTATGTCTAATATCAGAATTATGCTCGATTATTCTGTCTTTTAACCTTCTATTTGATTTTCCTACATAAAAGCAGGTGCATAGTTTACAAGTAGCTAAATAGACAATATTAGTGCTGTTACATGTTGGAGCACGTTTAAAGTCAAACCTCCTTCCAGTTCGAGTATTAAAACAATTTACATCTTTATCAATAAAATTGCAACAGCAACAGTTATAACATGGGAAAGTGCCACACTTAATGATTTTTACTGGGTTACAGTGCTCTTTAAGGTCCTTGTAACACAACTGTTGCTTAAGGTTTGAACTATCCCTATAAGCAAATCTAGGTACAGGACCAATAACTTTCCTTAGTTGTGGTAGAGTTTGTAGTATAGACCAGTTATCAAAAACAACCGGGTTGCATCTAGATCCAGGGATGTTGTTTTCCCCCTTAATTCAGCCCTCATTAGGCCAGTCATCGAGTATAATGTTCATTTCAGCATGTATCTATTCAGGCATTGGAGCGCTTGAAGAGATAACTCCCAAAAAGGATACAGGCCACAGCAATATGTCCTACATGGGCCACTTCAAAATTCTATCACTATATTTTGTACCTTAGAGATTGCAAAGAAGTGACCTGTGTCTAGCATATAAGGCATCCTCTGACCCATTACTGATGGATTACTTCACAGCCACAAGTCAAATGGTATTAGAATCATCTGATCCAGGGACTTAAACCTTTTTTGCAACATTAATAGAATGGTTTGAGGGGACAAGTATATGTTGCATAGGATACCATTACTATGGACAGTCTCCAAACTCACACAAAACAAAGCTCATCCCTGATCACATTCAAACATGAAATGAAAGAATTGATGGGAAATATAAAATTTTATCCCAGGACTCCCCCATACAACTGATGGATACAGACTGCTCCAAAATGCTTTATTCTAATGCATGGGTCCCCTCCAAATATCCTTGCACTGATCTAGTAATTATCACTAGAGTAATATGTAAATATATATGAACAAACTAGAGAAGAAGACAAATCAAACAATTGGTTCAGCAAACCTTGAACCCGAAATAGCTCACTTTAAATCTCCCAAAAATGATGTCAGTAAGCTAAGAAGGTTTAAAAGATTGTTGATTTATTATTAATTATTAAGTGTTCTGTTTAAAATCACTTTACGTTGAGTACACCTTACTCAACTTCTTCAGATAAAACAGTGTAATAACCATTTCTAAACATAAATACTCTGGTTAAACTCCTTCCATGGTCACATGCACAGTAACAGCATGGTTATTGGCTAAATGTTATGACAACCATGTACTTATCTAACAGTTAAAGATACATTGTTACTTTTGCATTACTGCCAACACTGTTACTAAAAAATACGTATATGAACTCTCTTTCCATACAGTGTAACTGTGAAGTATAACGTAAAAATGTATAAAACTGAACAAACCCCAAATTTGTTTAATCTGACATGAACCTAAAACCGTGTGGTATAATTACCTAAAAAGGTCATACAGTCAATAAAGTGAGTGCAGTACATTCATTAAATCAGTTTGATGATGTTATTATTGTATTACCATATACTCAATACTATACCTAAAGTATTATGTATACGTGTTACAATCTCTATCCAAGTCATCTAAAAGTTTATAAAGATAATAATAGTACGTGTACGTACTCACACATTGAGCTGTTCTAAATACTAATAAAATGTCGACAAAACATTGCTATCATAGTGGTCAACTCATTCTTGTTATCTTACCAAGTTCTTTAAACGAAGTATACACATTATTGAACTCAGTTCATTAATGCCTGGGAATTGACAGGCATTGAGTCGCAGTTGCCAGATCAATTCACATCTTTCAAGTCTAAGTGACTCGGGATCTCCTCTCCCATCACTTATCAATTGTTGAATGACCCTAAAATTGATGAGGTGCCCTGGGTTGTCATTGATATGTCTAGCTAATGCATTTTCAAGCTTATTCTTAGCAATGCAATATGTGTGTTCATATATCCTATCACATAGCTTTCTATCGGTCTTGCCAATGTAAAACGCGGGACATCGAACACACTTAGCTAGATACACAACCTGCTTACTTTGGCAATCAAATTTGCCTTTCGTTTTAAATTTTTTGTTTCTAATTTCAAAAGAAAGGCCAACATCTATATATCTACAATGACGGCACATGTTGCATTTATTCATGCCGTCTCTGTTGCTAGGTGTCCTACTCTTAACCTCCATGATCGACTTCAGGTTACTACCTCGTCTATACACTAATTTAGGCAGTGCTGGGAAAAGAGATCTAAGATGCCTGTCCCACATTAAAATTTCCCAGTTCTTCATAATGATGGCCACTACTTCACTAGAGTCAAGCGTAAATGTGCAAATAAGACTGTAAGGACTAAACAACTGTTTTGGCGTCCTTTCCCATGATCTACTAGCAACGTTATTACTCAAAATTGGTGTATATATGCCTGACATCCTTTTATGCTGGACCTCTCTGATGGTTTCCAAACTGAGGGAAATCGGATACCCTCTTTGTTTAAAGAAAGTTTTCAGTAAACAGCATTCTTCTTCAAAATCATCATCTCTGGACACCATCCTCGCGGCTCTTACCAGTTGGCCCTTCACTACAGATTTTTTCTGGAATGATGGGGTGACAACTGGTATAATGGAGGAACGCATTAGAGTAGGTGTCTTTCAGGTAGATTTTAGCCACATACATCCTATTCTGATAATCCTTACTCAACTCCACATCTAAATATGCAATTTTGTCTTTACTAGAGGATAAAGTAAACTTCAAAAAAACTAGTGCTAGAGTTGAAATGATCCAACATATTTTGTACATCCACTATGTTTCCTTTAAACAAAATGAATATATCGTCAAGGAAACGTGTGTAAAACTAGATTTGCTGTTGAAATATCGGATGGGTTAAAACATGTTCCCTTTCCCAATAAGCCATTACAACATTAGCTAGGCTCGCCCCGCAAGGAGAGCCCATAGCCACTCCGAACCTGTGATGGTACAGCTTGGTGTTAAAGGTGACATAATTGTAAGATAACACAATGTCAAGAAGCTCTTCCACCAAATGAATCTCACCTGTGGGTGCACCATGGCGATGCATCATAATGGACACCCATTCTATTCCTTCACTATGAGGGATAGATGAGTTGACTACAATAAAGGAGTTTTATGGTTTTACATCTTGCTGTTTTTTTCTGCACTTCCTGAGCTGAACTGAGACTTATATCTGGATTTTGGAATTTAGCCATTGCCTAGTTCCGTTCGTTGCCTATTTTCTATTTTTATACATTTATTTATATTCTTAGCAATGGAGGATTCACCAGCTGGTTTCCACTACTCTCTGTACATTTAAAGAACTTGGCAAGATAACAAGAAGGAGTTGACCACTATGATAGCAATGTTTTGTCGACATTTTATTAGTATTTAGAACAGCTCAATGTATGAGTACGTACATGTACTATTATTATCTTTATAAACTTTTAGATGACTTGGATAGAGATTGTAACACGTATACATAATACTTTAGGTATAATATTGAGTATATGGTAATACAATAATAACATCATCAAACTGATTTAATGAATGTACTGCACTCACTTTATTGACTGTATGACCTTTTTAGGTGAGTTTTTTAAGTAATTATACCACACGGTTTTAAGTTCATGTCAGATTAAATAAATTTGGGGTTTGTTCAGTATTATACATTCTTACGTTATACTTCACAGTTACACTGTATGGAACGAGAGTTCATATAGTATTTTTTAGTATGTTTTTATGTATTTAGTCAGTGTGTCTAAATTGTGAATGAATTCTAGCTTGGAAGGTAACAGTGTTGGCAGTAATGCAAAAGTAACAATGTATCTTTAACTGTTAGATAAGTACGTGGTTGTCATAACATTTAGCCAATAACCACGCTGTTACTGTGCATGTGACCATGGAAGGAGTTTAAACAGAGTATTTATGTTTAGAAATGGTTATTACACTGTTTTATCTGAAGAAGTTGAATAAGGTGTACTCGACGAAAAGTGATTTTAAACAGAACGCTTAATAATTAATAATAAATCAAGAATTTTTTAAACCTTCTTAGCTTACTGACATCGTTTTTGGGAGATTTAAAGCGAGCTATTTCGGGTTCAAGGTTTGCTGAACCAGTGGTTTGATATAAATATATATCTTGGAAAGTTTAGGTGAATCTAAACTCCAAGATCTATATTTATATATTACTATAGTGATAATTACTAGAGTAATATATAAATATAGATCTTGGAAAGGGTTAGGTGAATCTAAACTCCAATGGGATAGGCCAATCTTAAGGACAAAATGGGTTAATTGGCTAGGCTTAAAATGTCCCGCAAGGGCAATTAGCATAAGACTAACGTATGAATTTACAACACACTTTTTTATGCCATTATTACCATGAAGTATTAACATGAAGTATTGGTATAATTTCCCCATTTAGCGTACTGCTACATGCTCATGCACACTCATGCACACATCTGCACACTTTTATACATCACTAGTTTACTTCATCCACTATTTTTATGTGCTGTTTCTACTGATTTTCATTGAATAAACATGTTTTTGGGACTGTAAACATGAAAACTGTCATGACAGTTTTTTGTAACTACTAAGTACTGACATTTTCAGACATTTTTCTGAGCTGTAAATAAAATAATTTTGTTCTAAATAATACTTTTTTCTGAGCTGTAAATAACTTAGTTTTTATACACACTAATACATATTAGATATGATTACGTAGATATACACTTATAGTGTTCTAATTAGATAATGTTTGTGGTTAGATAGCTATGTGTTTTTTCTTGCATAAGTCTAGTTAACTCTTTTTACTTATCTACCTGTATATATGATTTTAGTTCTTGTCACAGACCTGATGAAGACATTATTGCATTAGTTAGCCAAAAGCGATTATAATTAAAAGTTAGTCTTTTTATGTGTATGCTATACTTTTCTTAATACCTGATTTGGGAATGTGGTTTGCAAATAGGTAGTGCTTTCCTTAACTAGGATTTAGTTTGACAACAGTAGTAGTGTTTGGGGGTGGCTACTTGCTGTTCTAAAATGCACTTTTTATGGCCCTGTTTATATTGTTTGCCTTGAACAGGCTGGTTTAAAATTAAACAATCTGTATATTTTCCACACCTACTTCTAAGTGTATAATAGCTGATCTGTTTAACATTGTAAAATATTTCTGATTTTTGTTACTGAGGATTGCTTGTCTGTGACAAATAAAGGCTTGTTGCTTTGGAACACTACCTGATTTTCATGATTTTTGGGAATTATTGTGACTTGAGTTCATCAAAGAAGTTTTAAGACCGCTAGTTTATCTGTTTTTCCTATACTTGAACAAGACCCACCTCACATGATTATTTCAGATTGCTACAAGAAAATGTGGAAGAACGATTACCTTTTTTGGCCACAGCACCAATGTGAAGAGCATTTATCTTACCAAAGATGAATTGACTGCTAAATCTGTACTAAGATTTTTACTATTAAGGAAGTGAACACGCTCATGTTGATATCTGAATATGCTAAGTAAACTCCAGCTTCTCCTACCCCTGAATGTACTCTTGCTTCATACAGCAGTTTTATTTCTCAGCTGTTTTGAATTTCTTTAATTGGCCATTGTAATGGCAGCTGCAGATCAGTTTTTTTATTAATTCTTTCAGCTGTTTTCAACACTCATATCATATCCATCAAAGACCTTTCACTGTTTTTTTGTTGGTATTCATATAAGGTGCGCTCAAACCTGAACAAAAGTAATTAGTGTATTTTACTCATTGAATTAAAGAAAAACTCTGCCATGCTAGATGAGCAACAGAGAAATATAGCAAATAAAACAGATAAATCAGCATAATTAAATTAATCAAGTAATAAAAATTGATGCAAAATATTATACTGTCTTTTCCCTTATGGCACTATCATTAATTAAAGAAGCATTAAATCAACAACATATTGAAATATTATGTACATAATTCCCTTTAGAGTAACAAACAACAACTGAACAGCTTAAAACTATACCAAAATGCCCAAAGCAGAACTGATACATGCATAAAAATATTTTCTATTAAGTGCAATAAACCATATACTCATTTCATTTGAAGACTAACGTATTAGCACCTGTTAATACACCTGCTCTCAGCTTATACATGCATTTGTATACATTTTTACTTTGCAGTCTAAAAGGGCATTCAAAGTATGTACAGGAGCATTAGTGTCCACATAATAAATTCTTGCAAAGTGAAATTCACCTTGTAAGTAGACCAAGTGATATTTGTTCAAATCATTGGTAATATCAGATACATGGCATAACTGTACTCAGCTCTTGGGTTTGTTGAGCTGTTCTCATGGGAAATAAACCAGTTGTACACGTAGCTAAGTATATAACCCATGTGGAACAATGTTAAAGTGGCTGTCTGATCTGGTAGGAACTGCCAGAAATTACACTAAACAAGTCTTTACATCTAACTATATATTAACATACTGAGAACCTGAAAAAGAGGTTACACCCAACAGATTTTCACAGGTTCATAGGTTCATAAGTGTGTACTAGGCTAATGGCCCTGGAGCCTTTACAAGCCTAACCCATAGGATTACCCTGGCATTGTGTCACCCAACCTTAGTTCCTAGTGCCTATGCCGAATAGAGCCACTGGAGTGATCCCCGGGGTGAATTTTCTATTTCCCATCCACTCATCAAGATTTCTCTTGAATAGGGCCAGTGAGGTGCTCTGCTTAACATGTATGGGAAATCTATTCCATAGCATGGGCAGTCTCTGGGTTATGAACCTGTCCCTCCAGCATGTTCTTTTGATTGTGATAATGAGGTTGAGGTCTCTGCAGCATGTGGTGCAGAGGGATTGGGATTTCTTTAGCTGTAGAATTTCTAACAGAGCTGGGTCAGGCATGGCTTTGTAAGTCAAGCAGAGATCACCTCTAAGAAGGTGATATGAGACAGAGAATAGTTTGAGTTTTTTGAGTCTGTCCATATAGGACAAGTGTTTAAGGCCTAGGATCCTCTTTGTGAGGTACTTTTGTGGCCTCTCCAGTTGTTGCAGGTGTCAAGTGAGGTACATGACAAATGGGGCATTGTACTCGATGATTGGTCTAATGTGGGAAGAGAAGAGGGAGACAATGACCTCTTTCTTCCTGGATGCAAAACCCTTAGTAATGAGATGTGCCACATAGAAGGACTTTCTGACCACTGTGGCAATGTGGTGGTCAAAAGAGAGGTTGCTGTCAACCTGTGTTCCCAGACCTCTTATAATGCCTTTTGTGTTCAGTGGACTAGCATCAATGTGGTAATTCAAGGGAACTGGGTTTTTCCCAAAGGGGATGAAGGCACATTTTTTGGCATTGAGCTTAAGGCCATGGTTCTGACAGCAGTTATTGGTCTCATTGAGGCCTTTCTGTAGGATGTCAGCATCACTTGGGGAATTAATAATAACTCGCAACTTGCAATCATCTGCAAACTTTGTCAGCCAGAGTCCCTTCGTATTGGTCTGGACTTCAGAGATTCAGAGAAATAGATACCAAACAGGAGAGGACCCAGGACTGAACCCTGTGGGACTCCACTCGTGACTGGTCGGCATTCTGACTTGGAGTCAGCTACTTTCACACAGTGGGTTCTATCTGTGAGCCAGTTTGCAACCCACCTAGTGATATAGGGGTTGATGCCTTGCTTAGTAAGTTTTTCTATGATTCCTGAGTGGGGAATGGTATCAAAGGCCTTGACCAGATCAAGGTAGGCTGTATGAACCACCTTACCTTCATCCACAGCTCTGGTGACAGACTCAAAAAAGTTAACCAAGTTGAGCAAACATGATCTACCCTTCACAAAACCAAACTGTGTAAGATCCAGAGTTTGGAGATTCCCTATATCTTTTTTTATTAGGTCCATGATTATGCGTTCCATAGCTTTGGATATCATACTTGCCAGGCTAATGGGGCGATACTTCCCGAGTTCTGTAATCGCTCATCCTTTGTGGAGAGGGATGCCTGCAGCAGTGTGCCATTTGGTATGGACAAAGCCTGAGGTGAGGCTGTGACTGAACAGGGCACACAGGAGAGGTGCCAGTTCACTCTATAGTTCATGTAGAACATAGCCAGAGATACTGTCAGGTCCCATAGAAGCTGTATTCTTGGCCTTGGACAGTGCTGTTTTAACCTGTGCAGCAGTAATACTGGGTGCCTGGCAATCTACTGGTATTGTGAGTGGTCCTTTGGGGGGGGGGGTAAAGTTATCAATGAATCTGTTTGCCAGTATATTTGCAATATCTGTTGGCTTGGTATAGGAGATACCATTGTGCAGTAGCTCAGAGTAAATCTGGGCATTGCCATGGAGATTCTTTACATAACTATAGAAGGTCTTGTGGTTGTCTTTACTATCTGCTGCAATTCTGTTTTCATATCTAGCTTTAGAGGATTTGATGAGGGATCTCAACCTTTTGCTGATGCTGATAAGGGAGTTTTTCAAGTCTTGGGACTTCACCTTATTCCGCATCAGTTTTCTCCTTCTGTTGTAGAGTTAGTTTATGGCAGCAGACTACCAGAGTGGCTTCCTTTTTTTTCAGGACAGCATCTTAGTTCTATTGGGAATGGCGAGATCCTTGCATTTGTGTACATGTTCGTAAAGTGCATCGGTGTATGATATGGCGGTCATGCAACTATTCTCCATTTGCATAGGTGCCGTGAAGTTAGCCACCTCTGTTTTTAGGAGCCCAAAGTTAGCTTTGGAGAAGTTTTTCATGGTAGTTACCTTTGTTGGGGGTGGGGGGGGTGGGAGGGATGTGGATTTCCAAGATGATTAGCTTGTGATCGGATCTAACCAGAGAGGAGTTGACTATTGGTGTATAGCAATGGTCACCCATGTTAGTAATGACCAGGTCAAGGATGTTGCTAGCTATAGTGGGAGTAGGAATGAGTTGGTCCAGGGCATTGGAATTAATGAATTCCAGAAAGCATTGGGCAAGTGTATTGGTACATGAGTAGTTTTCCCAGTTAATGGAGGGGTAGTCGAAGTCGCCCAGTATGAGAGTGTTAGGTTGGACCCTAATATTGTCCAGGGTGCTTAGGAATGTGGATTGTGAATCTTGGGACATGGTTGGGGACCTACAGCAGGCTACGACCTGAATCACTGTCTTACCCAATGTTAGCTGCACCCGAAGTATCTCAGATGTGTTATGTTGGGCTACCAGTCTGAAGGTGTGCGCATCCTTTATGAATATGGAAACACCGCCGCCTTTGGAGCTTCAGTCCAAGTTCTGAGGCCGAAAGGTGTGGAATGAGTTGTAGCCTGATAGTATTTTGGCAACAAAGATGGGTAATGTCATTAGGGGTACATATTTATGGATGTTTGTATTGTCTAGTTGTTTAATACAATCCAACTCTTTGTGACCTCAGTGACTTTGGTATATCAAGCCTGTCTGTCAAGAACAGTTTCTTTAAATTCTTGCAAATTTGTATTCCTTACTCCAGTAATACTATATTTGCACTTTGCCTCTGCCACCCCTTCTTCTTTTGCATTTGATCTTTCCCAGCAACGGTGTCTTCTCTAGTGAATTCTGTTTTATATTATATGGTCAACGTATTTGAATTTTAGTTTTACTAGCGTTCCTTCCAGGGAACAGTCTTGATTTATTTCCTTAAGTATTAACTGATTTGATTTTCTTGAAATCTGTGGAATTCTCAAAAGTTTTCGATAATACCACTGTTCAAAAGCATTGATTTTCTTGCATAAAGTCTTACATATAATTCAACTCTCATAACAACATGTTATTACTGGGAAAACTATGGCTTTAACCATACCTTTGTTGATGATTTGATGTTTTTGCTCTTTAAAAATAATTTCTAATTACTATAACTTTCTCTCCAAAAAGAATTTTCTAAATTTCATAGCTGAACCATCTGAAAACATCTTCAAGCCCAGGAAAATAAAATCTGTCACTGCTTTCACTTCTTCCCTGTCTGTTTCCAAAGACAATGTTAGGGCTAGATAACATTTTCACAAAAGGAAATACTGCCAGCCCAGGTAGCTGGAAATTGTAAATAATTATATGCCATTTGTGAATATTTATACAATTTATATAGAAGTGTAACAAAAGGAGATACTGCCAGCCCTTCTATCTGGAATTTTGTAAATAATTATATGTCATTTGTAAATATCAACATGATTCATATGCTTGTGTTACAAATGTATTAGAACTGTATGTTATATGTATATCAAACTGCTGGTACAGAAGCGCATGTTGAAAACAGTTGTACAATACTGAGCTTTAAAAATGTATCCACAGTGTACCCTACTGGAACAGAACAGAAATGTACATATACTATTGTAGCTGTTTAGATGTATGTATTTTAAAAGGGGAAACTGGTATACAGAAGGTTAACTTGCAAAACTTCAGAAAAATAGTTGAAATTAAATTTCTTTACAGCCACACCATAAAAATAATGTTGTCTTTCAGTTTCAGTGCAATAACAGACACATTTTCTAGAACTAGTGGTTCACTGTATTGTCTTGGAAGTGTTTTTATTGTTTTATGACTTCCAGGATCTGTCTTAGATCTAAGAAAAGACTTCTCTATGTATTTTCACAGGATGATGCTAAATGCTACCAGATGCATCAATGGGGGTTTTTAGTAGTCAGGAATATAGCAAAGCTTAATTAAGATGTTTTCTTTTTTTTATTTGAGACTGTCCTGCAATGTTGTTTTAAATATTTCCTGTGATTTTAAACTCTGTCACTGTGATTATATACTGAGTATTTTCTTGTTCTTTTATTATTTATTATTAAATATATTTAAAACTTTCATTGTGCTGTTATTTGTGAGACATATTTAAGTTCTGAGAATACTTGGGCACTTTTTTAGTGACACTGTGGGCCACTCCTGATAGCCTTGCTCTTGGTCAAACTACCATTTGTATTGACAGTAACATTACACAGTAAAATCGGACACCCTTTGTTAAGGGCCTTAAAGTAGCTGATAAAAGAGTTGGCTGGTGGCAGTAATAACTACCTTATAGTATGGGCAGAAGGGGGTATAGGTAGTAAACCCATGTCTGCCTTTCACAAGTGTGTGAGTGTGTGTGTACTAATCAAACCTCAAAGTGTGTGTGTGTGTGTGTGTGTGTGTGTGTGTGTGTGTGTGTGTGTGTGTGTGTGTGTGTGTGTATATGTGTGTGTGTGCTTGTGTGCATATGTGTGTGTGTGCATGTGTGTCTGTGTGTGTTTATCAGTTACTTGGGCAGGGACATGATGCACTGGTTGGACAGAGAGGGTGGTGGAAGTCTTGGCTTGGCCACCCAGCTGAGATATCAGGCCTATAGATGTGTTATTTTTAATATTTCCTGTGAATGAAACTCTGGTGTTTATTGTAACTAGATATTTAGTATTTTCATGTTCTTTTATTATTTATTATTAAATATATTTAAACTGTTCATTGTGGTTGGTCCTTTAGAGAATATTTTACCCTTTGAGAGTACTTCTACTTATTTGGTGACACTGTGGCCACTCCTGAAAGCCTTGCTGAATTGGTCAAACACTATCGCTTGTATTAGTATTAATTTTACTCAGTATAATTGGGTACCCTTGGAAGAACCTTAGAGTGGCTTTGGAGTGTTCTGGTGACAGTACCTACCTTATAGTATGGGCAGAGGGGGCATTGCTAGTAAATCTGTGCCAGCCTTTTCCATGTGTGCATGTGTGTGTGTGTGTGTGTGTGTGTGTGTGTGTGTGTGTGTGTGTGTGTGTGTGTGTGTGTGTGTGTGTGTGTGTGTGTGTGTCTGTGAAAATCAAATCTCAAAAAGTGTGTGGGTGTCAGCTACTTGAAGCAGGGACACACAGCACTGGTTTCACAGAGAGGGTGATGGAGGAATTGGCTTGGAACACTTGGCTGAGGACTCAACTCTACAATTTTGTCAGTGGTAAGTCCTATTTGGAGTCTGGATAGACAGAGGGAAACCCAGCCCGAGGACAGGAGTGTGTTCCCTGTGTGCTCTTAAGGGAAATTGTTCTTGGTGCAGAGAGCGGAATCTGGAAATACTGTGTGTATCTATTTTTGTTCCAAATGAGCAACCCTCAGCAGTGTCAGTAGTGATGATTCAGACTCCTTAATTACTGGCCCAGAGCAGGGATGTCACATATTGGTGAACGGTGGTGTTGACATTAATTGAACTGTAGCCTGTAGGCAGTTGTCACTGAATATGTATGTACTCTCAGCAAGCACAAGTTAAACATACAGAGTTTTATTTTCACAACAGTTTTATTTGGTTTTGTTAATTTAGTTTAGTCAGGGAAAGCAGGCAAAAATGTCAGCAGAGGATTATGGCAAGCTGACAAAGAACCATCTGGCCGAGCTGTGAGAAGCCAAAGGACTGGTGCATGCTAACCTGATTAAAGAGGAAATGATTTCAGCCTTATTCACAGCTCAGACCAGTAACCAGGAAGACAACCAGTCTGGTGATGGGGATTTGCAGCCTTCAGAAACAGGACAGTTCACCTTCTTCCTTAGAGGACTTAAAAATCCATCTGGAGCTGAAGAGATTTGAACTGGAGGCTAAACATTTGGAATTAGAATCAGTAGAGAGACTGTGGTGTTTGGAGGCTGCAGAAAAGGAGAACAGATAGAATTAGAATCATCACAGAGACTGTGGCATTTGGAGGATGAAAAAAATGAGAAACAGCACCAACATGAGAGAGAGATGCTGGCTCTTCATCAGGGTCATGGAGGTAATGGGGAAGGAAATAACGGAACCCCAAAAGCAACAAAGGTCAGTAATGTTCTTCCACAGTTTACAGAGGGTGATCATTTTGATAGCTTTATTCATATATCTGAAAGAGTATGTAAACAGTATAATGTTGACCAAGGGCTCTGGGTAAGGTTCCTGATCCCCCTACTGTATGGTAAAGCTGTAACTGCTTTTTCTAAATTGTGTGATACTGATTGTTTAATGTATGATAAAGTAAAACAATGTTTATTGGAATGTTTTAAGTTAACTCCTGAAGTTTGCAGAAAAGGTTTTGTGAGCATAGACGCAAGGCAGATGAAAATTTATGTGATTATATTGCTGAGATAAGCACTTATTTTCATAGGAGGGTGAGTGGGTGTCAGATCACCAATTGAAAGACTGGTAGACCTTTTGGTGAGTGAACAAGGCATTAGCACTTTGCCTGAGGACATGAGAATCTGGTTGGCAGACTGGCAGTGTAACTCTGCAGATGAGATGGGGAAAAAGGAGATGTGTACTTAGCAAGCAGGTGATACCCCATGCTGCACATGGATATAAGGGACCCCCTGGTGGGCAGCCTAAACCACCCCAACAGAGCCCACCAGTAACAAGGGAAACCAATAGTTCAGGTACATGGCCAGCATCAAGAGTTAGATGTTTTAAATGTAAACAGTGGGGCCATGTAGCATGCAGATGTCCATGGAAGCAAGGTTGGGAACAAAAGGTAGGGGAGTCAGCAAGTAGGAAGAACAGTATGCCAGTGGTAAGTTGTCTGAAGACAACAGGGGTACCAAACTATCAACAGAGTTTATATCTGATCTTAGTGGATGGAAAACAGGCCACTGCCAAGAGAGACACAGCTTCTGATTAACCATTGTGAAGCCTTCAGTGGTTAAAGCGGAGCGGTTCTTGCTTGGGCAGCCCACTCCCATCAGAGCATTAGGAAGGACCCCATCCAAATACCTTTGTCCAGGGTTCATCTCGACTGGGAGGGTGGAAAAGGAAGCAAGCAGGTAGGTGTGTTTGAGTCTATCCCAGCAGATAGCTTGATATGGAATAATTTTGATGATGCAGTACCTTGTGTGCATGCAGTTACACACAGTGAGGCTTGGAGACAGGCACATGAGGCTGGTAGCCTGGGGGCGACCAATACAGACCCCACACCTGAAGCTAGGACTGGTGAGATGGCTATTTTAGGGAGGGAGCTACCCTGTAGGAGGAAGTCTGAAGGTGAGCCACAGCTGCTGGTAGGCACTGATGTTCCCTTGGACAGAGTGACTGCAAGGGCAGAGGTGAGTGGTAGCACCCAGGCTGACAGTGAGGCACTGCTGTCAGAAGATGCCAGACTTCCTCTGGAAATGGTAGCTGGGACGGGTCACAAAGGTAGACTTAAGACATGCTCAGCTCTTGGAACCTACACTACAAGGTTTGAGGGAGGTAGCTAAGGAGTCACCTGATTCTCAAGGAAGAGGAGTGTCTGTATACTAGAACAAACATTTCTGTATAGAGAGTGGATCAATGGGGGAGAGCTAGAGGGTGAGGTAATACAGCAGTTGGTAATGTCTAGAGCCTACCATCTGGCACTTCTAGCCATAGCCAATGACATTCCTTTAAAGGTCACATGAACATAAAGCATACCGAGAGACATATTATGCAGAAGTTTTATTGGCCTAGGATTGCAAGGGATGTAACAGGGTACTGCAGGACCTTTAAGCTGTCCCAAAATGTAGGCAAGACAGGAGTCAAGGTCAAATTTCCCTTGATGCCTTTGCCTGTGTTTGAGGAGCCTTTTCAGAGGGTAGCTATAGATATTGTGGGACCTCTGAGTACCCCAAGTTCCACAAGGAAGAAGTATATCCTGGTGGTAATAGATTATGTTGGTAGATACCCTGAGGTGGTGGCTCTGTCCTCCATCGAGGCAGAAATGGTGTTTACTGGGACCTGCATCTCCAGCAATGATGTTGGCATTCCTGTCACTTCTTGTACTTGTATTCTTTTTTTCTCAATGTTCCAGCACAGCAGTGGTGGATGACATCCCCTTGAATATCTGGTCTATCCTTACAACTTAAGTGCAGTAAGGAATTTCTGCTTAAAATCAGTTGTAAATTCCTTCTTAACCTTTACCATGTGGGAATGTAGTCCAGCAAATGAATGTTTAATCATGAACAGGATGTAGCTTCATTTGAGGATATGCTATACAGAAATGTTAAGGACAGATGCTGTTGTAATTAAGTGATCCTGTATGTGATTTTATTTTAATTTTTTTCCACACAGATTAGAACTTTTGCCCTGAGAAAGACCTTGTTCATTGTCTGATAGTGGGTCTTTATAGACAACTTAGTCTATTGATCATGGAATTAATTTGTTTAGGGGTCTGTTGTGGCTCTTTTAAGCTTATTGCCTTCTTTGGACCTTGATTAATGGTCTGATGCAGGGTCTTTTGAAACAACCACCTTGTTAGCATGTTGTTTATGCATCTAATTCAGGATCTTTGGAGACTATCACCTTGCTTGCTGTAGTCATCTAAGGTTTCAGTGTCTCTCTTGGTGGTCAGGATGAATACTTCCCTACTTGTGATGCCAGACTTAGTCATCAGTATCACAGATTCAGACTTTGGTTTTGCATCTAATTCTTCCAAAGTATCTGACGAGACTTTTCTCATCAAATGTTGTTAGGCATTGTTCTCATTTAAGGAGCCATTCTACCTCACTCATATGTTCATATGCTTCTAAAGAGCAGCTCCTGGGATTTTTCACAATGTTTCTCAGAACGTTGTCATGGCTAGGTCTATATGTCTGTAGGAGTTCTAATAATAAATACGTGGGAGGATTTTATAAACTATGAGGGAAAAGCAATGTGTCACCTAACAGTCATTTTGGAGCACCTTCTCCCCTCTCTAGTTCCCTTTCCTGTCTTGGAGTGGTACAGATTATCCTTCAGATGAGAGAAAGGTGTTTTCCATGCTGTAAGGAAGTCTTTCTGTGTTTGCAATGGTGCTCTTCTGATCTGTTTTCTTCCTCTGGGGACTCACCTCTCCAGATCCCTTAATACTTTTTGTAGATATGCATTGATATGCCCCAGGGGATGCTGCTCATGTCATTTCTCAGGGCAGTTCTATAAAGGTGGTACGCAGAATAACTTTCATAATCCCTGTATCATTCCTACCTGCTGGAGTCATTTGGCAGTCTCCCTGATTCCTTTTCCATTAGCTGATGAGATATATTGAAGCTCTTAGTAAGAAGTCACTCCATTTAAGTCATCTCATTAGCCTCCTTCTGTTGTAACATTCTTTTGTCATGGTCTTGTGCATTAATGCATTTTTGCTCCAATCAGTCTTGAATGTAGGTTCTTGGGGAACCTTCTAACCCTTTCCTCTATGTTGTCCACTGATGGGTGTGTTCATTGATTAGCATGTGCACCTGCAGCTGCTTCAGACTTAACCAGTAGCCCTGTCTGTGGAGAAACCCTTTCCTGACTGGCATTCATAGATTCATAGACTGTTACTAGGCTAATGAACCAAGGGGCCTTTCTAAACCTAGCCAACTTTTCCCGAAAGAATAATGATATCCTGCATCCTAATAGGACAGCGATGCATTTATAAGCTACCTCTGTCCATAAGGGACATGGGTGCCAGGCCCAGTGTATATTTCCTATTCCCCATCCCCTTATCTAGGTTTTGCTTAAACTGGATAATAGATGAACTCAGCTTCACATGGATGGGAAGCTTGTTCCATAGGAAGGGGAGTCTCTGGGACACATATCTGTCTCTCTCCAGCAAATTCTGTTTAAGTCACAGACAAAATTCAGGTCCCTAGACATTGTATTTCTGGTTCCTTTTTGACTTACAAATATGTAGGCAATTCATAAGTGTGGAGTTTGCAGCAATCTGTTGAAGACTGAATAGAGGGAAAGATCTTTAAGGCACTCTGTCTAAGGCAGTTTTGTTATTTCTTGTATTTTTTTGTAAAGAACCTTTACAGTCACTCTGTTTGCTGCATAATCCTGGTCAGGTACATAGCAAAGGGAGCATTGTACTCTATGATTGGACTGATAAGGGCAGAGTACAGTGAGATAATGACCTTTTGGACCTAGATGCCATGCCCTTACTTATAAGTTGCACAACATAAAAGAATTTCCTTATGACTGTGGCCACATGGTGGTCGAAGTTAAGGCTACTGTCTATGTGCATACCCAGATGCCTGACCACCGGGTTGACTATTAGGGGTGTATTATCAATATGGTAATTAGCCGGGATGGTTGATTTCCCAAAGGGTACAATTATTCTTTTCTTAGCATTGAGTTTAAGACCATGGCTTTGGCACCATTTATTAGTCAGAGATGATCCTTCTTGAAGAATGCTTGTGTCTGCAGGGGAGCTAATGATAACCCCCCAGCTTGCAATCATCTGCAAACTTAGTCAGCCATAAAATTTCATCATTTGCTTCCATTTCACAGAAATAGATGTCAAAAATGAGCAGGTCTTATACCAAGCCCTCGAAACCAGGAACCCAGGACTCTGCTAGTGACTGGCCTCTTGGTGGAGGGGGCCTCACTTATTTTGACCTCCTGGGTTCTATCAGTGAGCCAGTTGGCTATCCAGCAGACGATAAAAGGGTTTATACTTACATTTATGAGCTTGCCTATAATTCCTGAGTATGGTACTATATCAAAAGTCTTAGCCAGGTTGAGGTAAGTTGTGTGCACAGTCTTACCTATTTCCAGTGCTTTGGTGACTCTCTCAAAAAATCCACCTGATTTAATAGGCATGACCTTCCTTTAACAAAGCTGAACTGTGATGGGTGCAGCATTTGCAGATTACCCATGTCCTTATTTATCAAGTCGAAGATGATTCTTTCCATGAGCTTACATATGAGACTGGTTAGACTTATGGGTCTGTAGTTACCCAGATCAGTGGTTGGACCTCCTTTGTGCAGGGGAAAGACTGTAGCCATCTTCCATTCCTTGGGCACAAAACATGACTGAAGGCTCCAGTTGAAAAGTGATTCAAGTGGGCCAGAGAGGTCATGTTTCATGCTGTTTAGGTTCATACTGTTTATTAAACATCCTGGGATGTTATTGGGGCCCATCAATGTATTGTTTTTCACCTTGGAAAGTGCATTAAGGACCTTTTCTGTTATAATGGTTGGGGGATTGTGTTATGCAGTATTTCCTTTGGACTATCGGTGGGGATGAGGGGAGAAATTTGAGCTGAAACTGTCAGCCAAAAGGTTGTCAATGGCCTCCGGTTCAGTGTGGGGGATGCCATTTACAATAAGTTCTGTGCATTGTTGTTTATTTTCTTTCAGGGTATGGACATAGCTGTAGAAAGCTTTGTGGTTGTCCTTTGCTTGAGAAGCTATTTTTTTTTTCAGCTTTAGCCTCTGAAGTATTAAATAACCCTCTTAGCTGCCTGTTTAGATTGCTCAGGGGGCTTTCAGTATGTATGTATGGCTTTGTTCCTCCTATGCTTAGCCAAGATTTTATTTTATTTGTTGCATAACCGATTGATAGTGTGATTTCACTAGGATGGCTTGTCTTTTGAGTTTGTCTTATTCTTAATACGATTGGGTACAGCTTGCTCTACACAGCAATCAATATGGCTGCACAGAGATTTTGTAAATAGTTCAGTGTATTCTGTGGTGTTTACTGGGTTTGGGAGTGCTTGGAATTTAACCATGTTGTTGCTTAGTAGAGAAAAGTTAGCCTTGATATAGTTCCTGAAGGTTTTTGGTTTTGCTGGATCTCCAGATTTAATTTTTATTTCAAGTAATACTGCCGCATGGTAAGATCTGATATGTGAAGATATTGCATTGTGTGAGGAACACTGGCCCCACCAAGTTCATGAGTACAGTGTCAAAGATGTTTGTACCCCCGGTAGGAGAATGGACCAACTGTTTCAGGATGTTGGAAATAACAAAGTTTAGGAATCGCTAGGCTTGTGTGTTAGTTCATAGTCCATAGTTCATAGTTTAGTACTAAGCTAACTGCCCTTGTGAGCCATTTTAAGCCTAGCCAATTATCCCTTGTGAGACGCAAACCTGCACCTTGTGTTTGTAAGCAGAAGTGGTGTAGGATTCCCAATCTATAGAGGGGTAGTTGAGATCTCCCATGAATATCATACTGGGTTGAACAGTGAGGGACTCTTAATACATTGAGATAGGTAGTATGGGTTTCCTGTGACATGGAGGGGTCATATATGTTGCAAGGATATGGTACAGTTTATGGATTGGATATCACCTGTTTATGGTGAGTTGCACATGTATACGTTCCAGTGGGTCATACACTTTAACTAGTGTGATTGTGAGATTAGTCTTAATATAGACTGACACTCCTGCACCTTTAGTTCCCTCCTGTACAGTAGCTGGTCTAAAGGTGTGAAAGACATTATAACCTTGCATTGCTGGAGTACTCCTTGAGGGAAGGAGCAAAGCCCAAGAGGGATCAATGGAACAAGAGGAAACACAATTAACGGTCAGTGGTTTGTTAAGCGAAGATGTGTCTGACTTGAGTTTCAACTTGGTATTGAATGACAGTGGTGACTTTAATAGTTTCAATTATTCTTCTAAACAGATTACTAATATACATGCTAATTTACTTTCAAAAGGTCTATCTTTTGTGCCCGCAACAAGAAATATTGATGAGACTATCACTGACTTAAAACATTTGTTGTCGAAAGTTAAATTTATCATTGTGGTTTAATAATATTGCTACAACTAGTAATAATGACTTATGGAGACCGAGTGTTTTTAACCCTCCTTTACAGCATGTGGTACAAACATTTGAAAAGTTTTGTGAGATTGACCTTAGGCATATTATTGATAATGTTTGTTATATCAAATTTAATAATTTAAAGCAGTAAATCCACTGTATTGGAATAAAGGGACACCACGGACGTTCAAATATTTTATCAACACAAACTCATACAGTTAAGTGCTTTCGACCAAAAATAATTTAATAATTTGACTTGGAATGAAAGATGTTTAATGGCTGATTTATGTTCTGACACAAGTGTAAGTGTGATGAAGCCCGAGAAAGGGGAAAGGCTCGTCATTATGGATCAGACTGATTATTTGAATTTAATGAGTGAACTGTTAGCAATGGATACTTATACTGAGGTCTCAAGAAATGAAGTTTTTTTAGCATATTCTAAAATCGATGAACTACTGCAGGATACAGTATTACAGGGGCAAATATCTGAAACCAAATTTAATTATATGTGTAATTCTAAACTGGTAGTGCCCCACATTTTTGGCATACCAAAGGTTCATTCTGAAGTGAATAACCCACCCTTTCATCCCATCATGGATGCAGCACGTTCCAAAACATGTTTTATTGCTGGGTTTCTGGATTTTAATCTAAAGGAAGGATAAAGTAAAATAGGTCAGATCTGTAAGGATTCCTGGCACTTGCTAAAAACACAGAATGACACTATTTTTTTCTACTGACATTATTTTTGTGACCATAGATGTTCATAGTTTATTTTTGGTTATTCCACATGAAATAAGCCTAACTTGGTTTGAGAACCAGTTTAGCAAGTGTACTAACTTAGGAAGTTGGAGTGTAGACACCATGACCACATTAATGGAAATTGTATTGAAAAATAATTTTTTGCTTTTTGAAGGTCAGTTTTATAAGCAAATGACAGGAGTTGCCATGGGGGTCGCTTGTACCCCCATGTTTGCTAATTATGCCATGGCTGAGTGGGAAGATCTATACATACTCAACAGTGAATTTAAGGATGGCTGGGTTTTATACACTCGTTTTTTGGACAATGTGTTTATTTTGTGGAAAGACACCCAAGAGGAGTTAAAAGAATTTTTGGGGTGCATTAATAGTACTTTTGAGTTTTTTGTCTTTTTCATCCTAGTGGAGTGAACAAAAAATTAATTTTTTTGATGGGGAAATTAGTAAGGATATGGAAAATTTGAGATGTAGGTCAAATATTTTTCTTAAGCCAACATTCTCAAACTCATATCTACATTTTCTAGTTGGCATCCCAAACACCAAAAGTAATCGGTGATAAAAGGCCAATTAGTGAAATTAGCAAGAATGATTTCTGAGTTTGACACCTTTCAGCATGAATGTGATAGTCTTATCAATATGTTTATAAAGAGGGGATACCTTTTTGATTTCCTTGACGAAATTAGGAAGGAGATGATTAGGAAGAGGGAAAGTGGGTACTTCCAGCCTATATTGTGTAATGAAAGCATAGTGGTAGGGGCTAATACTCCTAGATTTGGGATAGTACGGCAATTGCTGTATTAAAAAAAATTGGGTTGTGTTTAAATCTGACCCAATATTCTACAAAAAGTGGGTAAAAATCTGGGTTTGTATACAGAAAAGACAAATCTTTCAAGAGTTGTTTAGAAGGAACTTATAGAGGGGTGGCACAGAGTTCTGCCCATGGTATGAAGAAATATGTTTTTTGTACCTATTGTCACAGAATAATATGTGGAAATCTGTTTATAGTTAGAAATGTCTAATCTATTTTTGAGGGGCACTATAATTGTTGTAGCTCAAATGTTGTATATCTTGCACAGTGTCAGCAGTACCCTGCCTTCTATGTGAGGAAAAGCACAAGAAGGCTAAGAGACGTATGAGCATTGTTTGGATATTAAGAAACAAAAGATCACAAATGCCATTTTTAGGCATATAATGAGGCATGAAGCACATTCATTTAGTTTTTTGGTCATAAAACAAATTAAGAAAGATATCCAGGGGACAGTTGTGGATGACCATCTCTATGCTTGTGAGTTGTGTTGTCAGATTAAGCTGAAAGCAATTAATACCCTGGATTGAATGAAGCTGTATCAATTAATTCAGATTTAAAATTGAAGTATCTTGATTCAAAGTGAATTTATTGGTGCTTTTTAACATATGACTTAATGTGGTGGATTATTTAATTTGTAGTATTGCAAATGGTTTTTAGTTCTGTTGAAGTTCTGCTACAATTTAGCAATGAAAGCACTTAACTCTTGGATTGTAGTATTTTAAAGATTTTGCTGACAGCTGGGATTGTGGTATCCCTTGCTAAAATACTGAGGTTTTGTTTATATCTGTTTGTGGTTTCATCATTTTACAAGATTGCTGGAGTACTTTTGATGACTTTAAACCATGTCTCTGTTACTTCACAGACATTTACACACTCCAAGATGAGGAAGGCTTGCAGAGAGTGACAACTGTTGGGTGTTTATACTTGGCTGTAGGCCCATTGGAACGTTTGAATGCCTTTGTTCTTTCAACCTTCCTCTTTTTTAACACAAGAGTATGGTATTTCTTGGTACCATAGACACTGTTTCAGTCAACTCATCTATTTTTTTAGCATGTTGGCTTCCGTTGGAAGGCTGCAAGTCATTGTTTTTTATTTCAGGAAACTAATCCCTTTCCCCTGTGATATGGCTTTTCTTTTCTGAATTGAGATTGTACCTGGCTGTAGTATATACCATCTTTCCACAAATACCTTCTTGTATGGCCTGGCTGACACTTACTCATCAGGCCTTTTTGATATAGTACATGGCTGTGGTGGGTGTCTTTGTATGACTTATATCCCCACAGCTCCACTGGCTGAGCTGAGTGAAATTTCCTTCTTAAAGACCTCAGAACTTTTTGCTATTTGGAAAGCTATTTTCTTTCAACTCATTGCCTAGTAACTCCATCTTGACAGTTGTTAGCTGCTACATCATCTTCAAGCTGCTTCCAGGTGATGTGCCCTTGGTATTTACTTTCTAGTACTCCTTGGTATTTACTTCCTAGTACTCATTGGTATTTGCTTCCTAGTACTCCTTGGTATTTACTTTCTAGTACTCCTTGGTATTTACTTCATAGTACTCCTTGGTATTTACTTTCTAGTACTCCTTGGTATTTACTTCGTAGTACTCCTTGGTATTTGCTTCCTAGTACTCCTTGGTATTTACTTTCTAGTACTCCTTGGTATTTACTTCATAGTACTCCTTGGTATTTACTTTCTAGTACTCCTTGGTATTTACTTTCTAGTACTCCTTGGTATTTACTTCGTAGTACTCCTTGGTATTTGCTTCCTAGTACTCCTTGGTATTTACTTTCTAGTACTCCTTGGTATTTACTTCATAGTACTCCTTGGTATTTACTTTCTAGTACTCCTTGGTATTTACTTCGTAGTACTCCTTGGAATTTGCTTCCTAGTACTCCTTGGTATTTACTTCCTAGTACTCCTTGGTATTTACTTTCTACTACTCCTTGATATTTATTTCCTAGTACTCCTTGGTATTTGCTTCCTAGTACTCCTTGGTATTTACTTCCTAGCAGCGTCTGTCTGTATTACATCACTCACACTTGCAGCTATCTAAGCTTTCCTCAAAACGTTCATGTTCCTTTGGAAAGGTTGTAACTTTAGTCTACTTGTTCTCCAGTCTCTTTGGGACTGCTGCTGTAACTTGGCAGCCATGTTCTTGATTTAGGACTGAACTTTACATATCACGAACTCATATGCCTTTATTTCCACTTATCAATATATACCTGTGAATTTGCAGATCTTGTGGCTGTGGTTGGTAAGTGGGCATTTGCTGCATATTACATTACCCTGATACCATGTTATGAGTGTGCTCTGTCTAATAATGCACCCTTTTCAGGATGCTTCCTTCAACTCAGAAACAAAGTGTACTTTACATGCACATAAATACACATACACACACACACACATATGTAAAGAAAGTGTGTGTGTGTGTGTGTGTGTGTGTGTGTGTGTGTGTGTGTGTGTGTGTGTGTGTTTACATATACATGTTTGTGTATATTTGCCTGTGACTGCCTGACCATAAATGCCTAATGTCAGAATATAGGAGCTTTGGTGTGTTACTCAAGATGTGACCCTGCAAGTATTATAGAAAAGCTTGAACTCCTGTTTATTTGTTTTTTTTTTTTTGCTCAGCCATTTCTCATTGAGTTTTACCTCTTTTTAAAACATTCTTTTATTTTTTTAATTATTTTGTGTGTTTTTTGGCAAATGCTTTCTTCAGCTCTGAAAACTGATCCTACAGTTTTCTGTTAATTACGCCCATCCATAGCGACTCAGAAGTTTTTCCAATACGTTTAACAACAGCAGCAGCCATTTTCAGAACTGCAGTGTATCCTTCTGTAAGCAAGTTATATGAAGAGCTGACTGTTGAGTAACATTAACTTTAACTTAGAAAACACAAAAAGGAAAAAAAATAAAACAAACCACACTGGAGCCAGAATCAAGTTGAATGTTTTTGTCCCGTTTATTACAGAACTTCCTCTTGTGTAATAAACCGGACAAAAGTGTTCAGCTTGATTCTGGCTCCAGTCTGGTTTATTTAACATTAACTTTACTTGAGTTGTGTCGTTCTTTCCCTCTTTCTCCATACTTTTCTACAGTTGTAGTATTTTGCCCTTCTACATATACTTACTGTGTCATATTACAGCAGATTTCAGAATAAACAGTTCATCTGAAAGTCTTTCAGAGAGCTTACTAGTATTTATGGACAAACAAACTTCCAATTACCCAGTTTTACCAAATTGTCATAAATATAGCTAAGCTGTTTGAAGTGTTTTTGTCATATGGCTTCTCACTGCTCTAGCTAGCATTCAGAAATGATAGGAAAGATTGATAGAAAGCTCTCAAGCAGAAGGATGCAGGCAGCCTAATAGCTATATCTTTCTTATTGAAACTAATTTCACTTTCCATTATTAATAGCTCAGCTATTCTGAATTGTTGAAGCACATTCCTAATGAATCTAAAGAATTATTGTCTGATGTTATTATATCTGTGCTGAATGCTTCCTTCATTTTAATTTTTACTCTGCTGAGTGAATTTCTGTTTAGAAGTCTACTCATAAATTATTTCACTCTTCACACTAGTCATTAATAATATACCTAAATAAACTTGTACTGCTTTAGTCCAAATGTCTACAGAAACAAAACAAAAAAAACCATTAGGGCAGATGGCTTTCTTGTAAGATGACAACATGCTACTTTGAAATGTCACCTTATGTTAAACAGCCCACTGACATCTCATTGTCTCTGAGAAGATTTTTTTCATTCATTCACATACTGTACCAGCTCTGTATCATGGTGATTCTTTACATTCATTCATATACTGTACCCAGCTCTGTATCATGGTGATTCTTTACATTCATTCACATACTGTACCAGCTCTGTATCATAGTGATTCTTTACATTCATTCACATACTGTACCAGCTCTGTATCATGGTGATTCTTTACATTCATTCACATACTGTACCCGGCTCTGTATCATGGTGATTCTTTACATTCATTCATATACTGTACCAGCTCTGTATCATGGTGATTCTTTACATTCATTCACATACTGTACCAGCTCTATATCATGGTGATTCTTTACATTCATTCACATACTGTACCAGCTCTGTATCATAGTGTTTCTTTACATTCATTCACATACTGTACCAGCTCTGTATCATGGTGATTCTTTACATTCATTCACATACTGTACCAGCTCTGTATCATGGTGATTCTTTACATTCATTCACATACTGTACCAGCTCTGTATCATGGTGATTCTTTACATTCATTCACATACTGTACCAGCTCTGTATCATGGTGATTCTTTACATTCATTCACATACTGTATCAGCTCTGTATCATGGTGATTCTTTACATTCATAAACATACTGTACCGGGTCTGTATCATGGTGGTTCTTTACATTCATTCATATACTGTACCAGCTCTGTATCATGGTGATTCTTTACATTCATTCACATACTGTACCAGCTCTGTATCATGGTGATTCTTTACATTCATTCACATACTGTACCAGCTCTGTATCATGGTGATTCTTTACATTCATTCACATACTGTATCAGCTCTGTATCATGGTGATTCTTTACATTCATTCACATACTGTACCAGCTCTGTATCATGGTGATTCTTTACATTCATTCACATACTGTACCAGCTCTGTATCATGGTGATTCTTTACATTCATTCACATACTGTACCAGCTCTGTATCATGGTGATTCTTTACATTCATTCACATACTGTATCAGCTCTGTATCATGGTGATTCTTTACATTCATTCACATACTGTACCAGCTCTGTATCATGGTGATTCTTTACATTCATTCACATACTGTACCAGCTCTGTATCATGGTGATTCTTTACATTCATTCACATACTGTACCAGCTCTGTATCATGGTGATTCTTTACATTCATTCACATACTGTACCCAGCTCTGTATCATGGTGATTCTTTTCATTCATTCACATACTGTACCAGCTCTGTATCATGGTGATTCTTTACATTCATTCACATACTGTACCCAGCTCTGTATCATGGTGATTCTTTACATTCATTCACATACTGTACCAGCTCTGTATCATGGTGATTCTTTACATTCATTCACATACTGTACCCAGCTCTGTATCATGGTGATTCTTTACATTCATTCACATACTGTACCAGCTCTGTATCATGGTGATTCTTTACATTCATTCACATACTGTACCAGCTCTGTATCATGGTGATTCTTTACATTCATTCACATACTGTACCAGCTCTGTATCATGGTGATTCTTTACATTCATTCACATACTGTACCAGCTCTGTATCATGGTGATTCTTTACATTCATTCACATACTGTACCAGCTCTGTATCATGGTGATTCTTTACATTCATTCACATACTGTACCAGCTCTGTATCATGGTGATTCTTTACATTCATTCACATACTGTACCCGGCTCTGTATCATGGTGATTCTTTACATTCATTCACATACTGTACCAGCTCTGTATCATGGTGATTCTTTACATTCATTCACATACTGTACCAGCTCTGTATCATGGTGATTCTTTACATTCATTCACATACTGTACCAGCTCTGTATCATGGTGATTCTTTACATTCATTCACATACTGTACCAGCTCTGTATCATGGTGATTCTTTACATTCATTCACATACTGTACCAGCTCTGTATCATGGTGATTCTTTACATTCATTCACATACTGTACCAGCTCTGTATCATGGTGATTCTTTACATTCATTCACATACTGTACCAGCTCTGTATCATGGTGATTCTTTACATTCATTCACATACTGTACCAGCTCTGTATCATGGTGATTCTTTACATTCATTCACATACTGTACCCGGCTCTGTATCATGGTGATTCTTTACATTCATTCACATACTGTACCAGCTCTGTATCATGGTGATTCTTTACATTCATTCACATACTGTACCAGCTCTGTATCATGGTGATTCTTTACATTCATTCACATACTGTACCAGCTCTGTATCATGGTGATTCTTTACATTCATTCACATACTGTACCAGCTCTGTATCATGGTGATTCTTTACATTCATTCACATACTGTACCAGCTCTGTATCATGGTGATTCTTTACATTCATTCACATACTGTACCAGCTCTGTATCATGGTGATTCTTTACATTCATTCACATACTGTACCAGCTCTGTATCATGGTGATTCTTTACATTCATTCACATACTGTACCAGCTCTGTATCATGGTGATTCTTTACATTCATTCACATACTGTACCAGCTCTGTATCATGGTGATTCTTTACATTCATTCACATACTGTACCAGCTCTGTATCATGGTGATTCTTTACATTCATTCACATACTGTACCAGCTCTGTATCATGGTGATTCTTTACATTCATTCACATACTGTACCAGCTCTGTATCATGGTGATTCTTTACATTCATTCACATACTGTACCAGCTCTGTATCATGGTGATTCTTTACATTCATTCACATACTGTACCAGCTCTGTATCATGGTGATTCTTTACATTCATTCACATACTGTACCAGCTCTGTATCATGGTGATTCTTTACATTCATTCACATACTGTACCAGCTCTGTATCATGGTGATTCTTTACATTCATTCACATACTGTACCAGCTCTGTATCATGGTGATTCTTTACATTCATTCACATACTGTACCAGCTCTGTATCATGGTGATTCTTTACATTCATTCACATACTGTACCAGCTCTGTATCATGGTGATTCTTTACATTCATTCACATACTGTACCAGCTCTGTATCATGGTGATTCTTTACATTCATTCACATACTGTACCAGCTCTGTATCATGGTGATTCTTTACATTCATTCACATACTGTACCAGCTCTGTATCATGGTGATTCTTTACATTCATTCACATACTGTACCCAGCTCTGTATCATGGTGATTCTTTACATTCATTCACATACTGTACCAGCTCTGTATCATGGTGATTCTTTACATTCATTCACATACTGTACCAGCTCTGTATCATGGTGATTCTTTACATTCATTCACATACTGTACCAGCTCTGTATCATGGTGATTCTTTACATTCATTCACATACTGTACCAGCTCTGTATCATGGTGATTCTTTACATTCATTCACATACTGTACCAGCTCTGTATCATGGTGATTCTTTACATTCATTCACATACTGTACCAGCTCTGTATCATGGTGATTCTTTACATTCATTCACATACTGTACCAGCTCTGTATCATGGTGATTCTTTACATTCATTCACATACTGTACCAGCTCTGTATCATGGTGATTCTTTACATTCATTCACATACTGTACCAGCTCTGTATCATGGTGATTCTTTACATTCATTCACATACTGTACCAGCTCTGTATCATGGTGATTCTTTACATTCATTCACATACTGTACCAGCTCTGTATCATGGTGATTCTTTACATTCATTCACATACTGTACCAGCTCTGTATCATGGTGATTCTTTACATTCATTCACATACTGTACCAGCTCTGTATCATGGTGATTCTTTACATTCATTCACATACTGTACCAGCTCTGTATCATGGTGATTCTTTACATTCATTCACATACTGTACCAGCTCTGTATCATGGTGATTCTTTACATTCATTCACATACTGTACCAGCTCTGTATCATGGTGATTCTTTACATTCATTCACATACTGTACCAGCTCTGTATCATGGTGATTCTTTACATTCATTCACATACTGTACCAGCTCTGTATCATGGTGATTCTTTACATTCATTCACATACTGTACCAGCTCTGTATCATGGTGATTCTTTACATTCATTCACATACTGTACCAGCTCTGTATCATGGTGATTCTTTACATTCATTCACATACTGTACCAGCTCTGTATCATGGTGATTCTTTACATTCATTCACATACTGTACCAGCTCTGTATCATGGTGATTCTTTACATTCATTCACATACTGTACCAGCTCTGTATCATGGTGATTCTTTACATTCATTCACATACTGTACCAGCTCTGTATCATGGTGATTCTTTACATTCATTCACATACTGTACCAGCTCTGTATCATGGTGATTCTTTACATTCATTCACATACTGTACCAGCTCTGTATCATGGTGATTCTTTACATTCATTCACATACTGTACCAGCTCTGTATCATGGTGATTCTTTACATTCATTCACATACTGTACCAGCTCTGTATCATGGTGATTCTTTACATTCATTCACATACTGTACCAGCTCTGTATCATGGTGATTCTTTACATTCATTCACATACTGTACCAGCTCTGTATCATGGTGATTCTTTACATTCATTCACATACTGTACCAGCTCTGTATCATGGTGATTCTTTACATTCATTCACATACTGTACCAGCTCTGTATCATGGTGATTCTTTACATTCATTCACATACTGTACCAGCTCTGTATCATGGTGATTCTTTACATTCATTCACATACTGTACCAGCTCTGTATCATGGTGATTCTTTACATTCATTCACATACTGTACCAGCTCTGTATCATGGTGATTCTTTACATTCATTCACATACTGTACCAGCTCTGTATCATGGTGATTCTTTACATTCATTCACATACTGTACCAGCTCTGTATCATGGTGATTCTTTACATTCATTCACATACTGTACCAGCTCTGTATCATGGTGATTCTTTACATTCATTCACATACTGTACCAGCTCTGTATCATGGTGATTCTTTACATTCATTCACATACTGTACCAGCTCTGTATCATGGTGATTCTTTACATTCATTCACATACTGTACCAGCTCTGTATCATGGTGATTCTTTACATTCATTCACATACTGTACCAGCTCTGTATCATGGTGATTCTTTACATTCATTCACATACTGTACCAGCTCTGTATCATGGTGATTCTTTACATTCATTCACATACTGTACCAGCTCTGTATCATGGTGATTCTTTACATTCATTCACATACTGTACCAGCTCTGTATCATGGTGATTCTTTACATTCATTCACATACTGTACCAGCTCTGTATCATGGTGATTCTTTACATTCATTCACATACTGTACCAGCTCTGTATCATGGTGATTCTTTACATTCATTCACATACTGTACCAGCTCTGTATCATGGTGATTCTTTACATTCATTCACATACTGTACCAGCTCTGTATCATGGTGATTCTTTACATTCATTCACATACTGTACCAGCTCTGTATCATGGTGATTCTTTACATTCATTCACATACTGTACCAGCTCTGTATCATGGTGATTCTTTACATTCATTCACATACTGTACCAGCTCTGTATCATGGTGATTCTTTACATTCATTCACATACTGTACCAGCTCTGTATCATGGTGATTCTTTACATTCATTCACATACTGTACCAGCTCTGTATCATGGTGATTCTTTACATTCATTCACATACTGTACCAGCTCTGTATCATGGTGATTCTTTACATTCATTCACATACTGTACCAGCTCTGTATCATGGTGATTCTTTACATTCATTCACATACTGTACCAGCTCTGTATCATGGTGATTCTTTACATTCATTCATTCACATACTGTACCAGCTCTGTATCATGGTGATTCTTTACATTCATTCACATACTGTACCAGCTCTGTATCATGGTGATTCTTTACATTCATTCACATACTGTACCAGCTCTGTATCATGGTGATTCTTTACATTCATTCACATACTGTACCAGCTCTGTATCATGGTGATTCTTTACATTCATTCACATACTGTACCAGCTCTGTATCATGGTGATTCTTTACATTCATTCACATACTGTACCAGCTCTGTATCATGGTGATTCTTTACATTCATTCACATACTGTACCAGCTCTGTATCATGGTGATTCTTTACATTCATTCACATACTGTACCAGCTCTGTATCATGGTGATTCTTTACATTCATTCACATACTGTACCAGCTCTGTATCATGGTGATTCTTTACATTCATTCACATACTGTACCAGCTCTGTATCATGGTGATTCTTTACATTCATTCACATACTGTACCCGGCTCTGTATCATGGTGATTCTTTACATTCATTCACATACTGTACCAGCTCTGTATCATGGTGATTCTTTACATTCATTCACATACTGTACCAGCTCTGTATCATGGTGATTCTTTACATTCATTCACATACTGTACCAGCTCTGTATCATGGTGATTCTTTACATTCATTCACATACTGTACCAGCTCTGTATCATGGTGATTCTTTACATTCATTCACATACTGTACCAGCTCTGTATCATGGTGATTCTTTACATTCATTCACATACTGTACCAGCTCTGTATCATGGTGATTCTTTACATTCATTCACATACTGTACCAGCTCTGTATCATGGTGATTCTTTACATTCATTCACATACTGTACCAGCTCTGTATCATGGTGATTCTTTACATTCATTCACATACTGTACCAGCTCTGTATCATGGTGATTCTTTACATTCATTCACATACTGTACCAGCTCTGTATCATGGTGATTCTTTACATTCATTCACATACTGTACCAGCTCTGTATCATGGTGATTCTTTACATTCATTCACATACTGTACCAGCTCTGTATCATGGTGATTCTTTACATTCATTCACATACTGTACCAGCTCTGTATCATGGTGATTCTTTACATTCATTCACATACTGTACCAGCTCTGTATCATGGTGATTCTTTACATTCATTCACATACTGTACCAGCTCTGTATCATGGTGATTCTTTACATTCATTCACATACTGTACCAGCTCTGTATCATGGTGATTCTTTACATTCATTCACATACTGTACCAGCTCTGTATCATGGTGATTCTTTACATTCATTCACATACTGTACCAGCTCTGTATCATGGTGATTCTTTACATTCATTCACATACTGTACCAGCTCTGTATCATGGTGATTCTTTACATTCATTCACATACTGTACCAGCTCTGTATCATGGTGATTCTTTACATTCATTCACATACTGTACCAGCTCTGTATCATGGTGATTCTTTACATTCATTCACATACTGTACCAGCTCTGTATCATGGTGATTCTTTACATTCATTCACATACTGTACCAGCTCTGTATCATGGTGATTCTTTACATTCATTCACATACTGTACCAGCTCTGTATCATGGTGATTCTTTACATTCATTCACATACTGTACCAGCTCTGTATCATGGTGATTCTTTACATTCATTCACATACTGTACCAGCTCTGTATCATGGTGATTCTTTACATTCATTCACATACTGTACCAGCTCTGTATCATGGTGATTCTTTACATTCATTCACATACTGTACCAGCTCTGTATCATGGTGATTCTTTACATTCATTCACATACTGTACCAGCTCTGTATCATGGTGATTCTTTACATTCATTCACATACTGTACCAGCTCTGTATCATGGTGATTCTTTACATTCATTCACATACTGTACCAGCTCTGTATCATGGTGATTCTTTACATTCATTCACATACTGTACCAGCTCTGTATCATGGTGATTCTTTACATTCATTCACATACTGTACCAGCTCTGTATCATGGTGATTCTTTACATTCATTCACATACTGTACCAGCTCTGTATCATGGTGATTCTTTACATTCATTCACATACTGTACCAGCTCTGTATCATGGTGATTCTTTACATTCATTCACATACTGTACCAGCTCTGTATCATGGTGATTCTTTACATTCATTCACATACTGTACCAGCTCTGTATCATGGTGATTCTTTACATTCATTCACATACTGTACCAGCTCTGTATCATGGTGATTCTTTACATTCATTCACATACTGTACCAGCTCTGTATCATGGTGATTCTTTACATTCATTCACATACTGTACCAGCTCTGTATCATGGTGATTCTTTACATTCATTCACATACTGTACCAGCTCTGTATCATGGTGATTCTTTACATTCATTCACATACTGTACCAGCTCTGTATCATGGTGATTCTTTACATTCATTCACATACTGTACCAGCTCTGTATCATGGTGATTCTTTACATTCATTCACATACTGTACCAGCTCTGTATCATGGTGATTCTTTACATTCATTCACATACTGTACCAGCTCTGTATCATGGTGATTCTTTACATTCATTCACATACTGTACCAGCTCTGTATCATGGTGATTCTTTACATTCATTCACATACTGTACCAGCTCTGTATCATGGTGATTCTTTACATTCATTCACATACTGTACCAGCTCTGTATCATGGTGATTCTTTACATTCATTCACATACTGTACCAGCTCTGTATCATGGTGATTCTTTACATTCATTCACATACTGTACCAGCTCTGTATCATGGTGATTCTTTACATTCATTCACATACTGTACCAGCTCTGTATCATGGTGATTCTTTACATTCATTCACATACTGTACCAGCTCTGTATCATGGTGATTCTTTACATTCATTCACATACTGTACCAGCTCTGTATCATGGTGATTCTTTACATTCATTCACATACTGTACCAGCTCTGTATCATGGTGATTCTTTACATTCATTCACATACTGTACCAGCTCTGTATCATGGTGATTCTTTACATTCATTCACATACTGTACCCGGCTCTGTATCATGGTGATTCTTTACATTCATTCACATACTGTACCAGCTCTGTATCATGGTGATTCTTTACATTCATTCACATACTGTACCAGCTCTGTATCATGGTGATTCTTTACATTCATTCACATACTGTACCAGCTCTGTATCATGGTGATTCTTTACATTCATTCACATACTGTACCAGCTCTGTATCATGGTGATTCTTTACATTCATTCACATACTGTACCAGCTCTGTATCATGGTGATTCTTTACATTCATTCACATACTGTACCAGCTCTGTATCATGGTGATTCTTTACATTCATTCACATACTGTACCAGCTCTGTATCATGGTGATTCTTTACATTCATTCACATACTGTACCAGCTCTGTATCATGGTGATTCTTTACATTCATTCACATACTGTACCAGCTCTGTATCATGGTGATTCTTTACATTCATTCACATACTGTACCAGCTCTGTATCATGGTGATTCTTTACATTCATTCACATACTGTACCAGCTCTGTATCATGGTGATTCTTTACATTCATTCACATACTGTACCAGCTCTGTATCATGGTGATTCTTTACATTCATTCACATACTGTACCAGCTCTGTATCATGGTGATTCTTTACATTCATTCACATACTGTACCAGCTCTGTATCATGGTGATTCTTTACATTCATTCACATACTGTACCAGCTCTGTATCATGGTGATTCTTTACATTCATTCACATACTGTACCAGCTCTGTATCATGGTGATTCTTTACATTCATTCACATACTGTACCAGCTCTGTATCATGGTGATTCTTTACATTCATTCACATACTGTACCAGCTCTGTATCATGGTGATTCTTTACATTCATTCACATACTGTACCAGCTCTGTATCATGGTGATTCTTTACATTCATTCACATACTGTACCAGCTCTGTATCATGGTGATTCTTTACATTCATTCACATACTGTACCAGCTCTGTATCATGGTGATTCTTTACATTCATTCACATACTGTACCAGCTCTGTATCATGGTGATTCTTTACATTCATTCACATACTGTACCAGCTCTGTATCATGGTGATTCTTTACATTCATTCACATACTGTACCAGCTCTGTATCATGGTGATTCTTTACATTCATTCACATACTGTACCAGCTCTGTATCATGGTGATTCTTTACATTCATTCACATACTGTACCAGCTCTGTATCATGGTGATTCTTTACATTCATTCACATACTGTACCAGCTCTGTATCATGGTGATTCTTTACATTCATTCACATACTGTACCAGCTCTGTATCATGGTGATTCTTTACATTCATTCACATACTGTACCAGCTCTGTATCATGGTGATTCTTTACATTCATTCACATACTGTACCAGCTCTGTATCATGGTGATTTTTTTACATTCATTCACATACTGTACCAGCTCTGTATCATGGTGATTCTTTACATTCATTCACATACTGTACCAGCTCTGTATCATGGTGATTCTTTACATTCATTCACATACTGTACCAGCTCTGTATCATGGTGATTCTTTACATTCATTCACATACTGTACCAGCTCTGTATCATGGTGATTCTTTACATTCATTCACATACTGTACCAGCTCTGTATCATGGTGATTCTTTACATTCATTCACATACTGTACCAGCTCTGTATCATGGTGATTCTTTACATTCATTCACATACTGTACCAGCTCTGTATCATGGTGATTCTTTACATTCATTCACATACTGTACCAGCTCTGTATCATGGTGATTCTTTACATTCATTCACATACTGTACCAGCTCTGTATCATGGTGATTCTTTACATTCATTCACATACTGTACCAGCTCTGTATCATGGTGATTCTTTACATTCATTCACATACTGTACCAGCTCTGTATCATGGTGATTCTTTACATTCATTCACATACTGTACCAGCTCTGTATCATGGTGATTCTTTACATTCATTCACATACTGTACCAGCTCTGTATCATGGTGATTCTTTACATTCATTCACATACTGTACCAGCTCTGTATCATGGTGATTCTTTACATTCATTCACATACTGTACCAGCTCTGTATCATGGTGATTCTTTACATTCATTCACATACTGTACTGTATCAGCTCTGTATCATGGTGATTCTTTACATTCATTCACATACTGTACCAGCTCTGTATCATGGTGATTCTTTACATTCATTCACATACTGTACCAGCTCTGTATCATGGTGATTCTTTACATTCATTCACATACTGTACCAGCTCTGTATCATGGTGATTCTTTACATTCATTCACATACTGTACCAGCTCTGTATCATGGTGATTCTTTACATTCATTCACATACTGTACCAGCTCTGTATCATGGTGATTCTTTACATTCATTCACATACTGTACCAGCTCTGTATCATGGTGATTCTTTACATTCATTCACATACTGTACCAGCTCTGTATCATGGTGATTCTTTACATTCATTCACATACTGTACCAGCTCTGTATCATGGTGATTCTTTACATTCATTCACATACTGTACCAGCTCTGTATCATGGTGATTCTTTACATTCATTCACATACTGTACCAGCTCTGTATCATGGTGATTCTTTACATTCATTCACATACTGTACCAGCTCTGTATCATGGTGATTCTTTACATTCATTCACATACTGTACCAGCTCTGTATCATGGTGATTCTTTACATTCATTCACATACTGTACCAGCTCTGTATCATGGTGATTCTTTACATTCATTCACATACTGTACCAGCTCTGTATCATGGTGATTCTTTACATTCATTCACATACTGTACCAGCTCTGTATCATGGTGATTCTTTACATTCATTCACATACTGTACCAGCTCTGTATCATGGTGATTCTTTACATTCATTCACATACTGTACCAGCTCTGTATCATGGTGATTCTTTACATTCATTCACATACTGTACCAGCTCTGTATCATGGTGATTCTTTACATTCATTCACATACTGTACCAGCTCTGTATCATGGTGATTCTTTACATTCATTCACATACTGTACCAGCTCTGTATCATGGTGATTCTTTATTCATTCACATACTGTACCAGCTCTGTATCATGGTGATTCTTTACATTCATTCACATACTGTACCAGCTCTGTATCATGGTGATTCTTTACATTCATTCACATACTGTACCAGCTCTGTATCATGGTGATTCTTTACATTCATTCACATACTGTACCAGCTCTGTATCATGGTGATTCTTTACATTCATTCACATACTGTACCAGCTCTGTATCATGGTGATTCTTTACATTCATTCACATACTGTACCAGCTCTGTATCATGGTGATTCTTTACATTCATTCACATACTGTACCAGCTCTGTATCATGGTGATTCTTTACATTCATTCACATACTGTACCAGCTCTGTATCATGGTGATTCTTTACATTCATTCACATACTGTACCAGCTCTGTATCATGGTGATTCTTTACATTCATTCACATACTGTACCAGCTCTGTATCATGGTGATTCTTTACATTCATTCACATACTGTACCAGCTCTGTATCATGGTGATTCTTTACATTCATTCACATACTGTACCAGCTCTGTATCATGGTGATTCTTTACATTCATTCACATACTGTACCAGCTCTGTATCATGGTGATTCTTTACATTCATTCACATACTGTACCAGCTCTGTATCATGGTGATTCTTTCATTCACATACTGTACCAGCTCTGTATCATGGTGATTCTTTACATTCATTCACATACTGTACCAGCTCTGTATCATGGTGATTCTTTACATTCATTCACATACTGTACCAGCTCTGTATCATGGTGATTCTTTACATTCATTCACATACTGTACCAGCTCTGTATCATGGTGATTCTTTACATTCATTCACATACTGTACCAGCTCTGTATCATGGTGATTCTTTACATTCATTCACATACTGTACCAGCTCTGTATCATGGTGATTCTTTACATTCATTCACATACTGTACCAGCTCTGTATCATGGTGATTCTTTACATTCATTCACATACTGTACCAGCTCTGTATCATGGTGATTCTTTACATTCATTCACATACTGTACCAGCTCTGTATCATGGTGATTCTTTACATTCATTCACATACTGTACCAGCTCTGTATCATGGTGATTCTTTACATTCATTCACATACTGTACCAGCTCTGTATCATGGTGATTCTTTACATTCATTCACATACTGTACCAGCTCTGTATCATGGTGATTCTTTACATTCATTCACATACTGTACCAGCTCTGTATCATGGTGATTCTTTACATTCATTCACATACTGTACCAGCTCTGTATCATGGTGATTCTTTACATTCATTCACATACTGTACCAGCTCTGTATCATGGTGATTCTTTACATTCATTCACATACTGTACCAGCTCTGTATCATGGTGATTCTTTACATTCATTCACATACTGTACCAGCTCTGTATCATGGTGATTCTTTACATTCATTCACATACTGTACCAGCTCTGTATCATGGTGATTCTTTACATTCATTCACATACTGTACCAGCTCTGTATCATGGTGATTCTTTACATTCATTCACATACTGTACCAGCTCTGTATCATGGTGATTCTTTACATTCATTCACATACTGTACCAGCTCTGTATCATGGTGATTCTTTACATTCATTCACATACTGTACCAGCTCTGTATCATGGTGATTCTTTACATTCATTCACATACTGTACCAGCTCTGTATCATGGTGATTCTTTACATTCATTCACATACTGTACCAGCTCTGTATCATGGTGATTCTTTACATTCATTCACATACTGTACCAGCTCTGTATCATGGTGATTCTTTACATTCATTCACATACTGTACCAGCTCTGTATCATGGTGATTCTTTACATTCATTCACATACTGTACCAGCTCTGTATCATGGTGATTCTTTACATTCATTCACATACTGTACCAGCTCTGTATCATGGTGATTCTTTACATTCATTCACATACTGTACCACCAGCTCTGTATCATGGTGATTCTTTACATTCATTCACATACTGTACCAGCTCTGTATCATGGTGATTCTTTACATTCATTCACATACTGTACCAGCTCTGTATCATGGTGATTCTTTACATTCATTCACATACTGTACCAGCTCTGTATCATGGTGATTCTTTACATTCATTCACATACTGTACCAGCTCTGTATCATGGTGATTCTTTACATTCATTCACATACTGTACCACCTCTGTATCATGGTGATTCTTTACATTCATTCACATACTGTACCACTTTTTG